>NC_056523.1:58464729-58579243 GCF_019175285.1 Sceloporus undulatus
ACAGCGCTTTATAAATAAAGGTTAATCATCATCATCATCATCATCATCATCATCATCATCATCATCATCATCATCATCATTATCATCATCATATTTTGCCTTGTTACCAGAATGACACCAGTTCTGGTGCCAGTCAGGCTTCCAAGGGCCTGGCTCAAGCCCACGTTGTTTGAAGGAATGTATTCTCCCATACGAACTTGCCCATGTTTTCAGATCTGAGAAGGTCCTTTTCTTTGTCCCACCATCTTTACAGGTAAATCTGATGGAAACATGTAACAGGGTGTTCTCAGTGGCAGCCTCCTTCCCAGAGATGTTAGACTATCACCCTACCTACTTCGTTATCATAAACAGGTGAAGACCTTTCTGTTTCAACAGGTCTTTGAAGACTGATAGTTTAGGCAGGATGGGCCATGTACAAAGTATTGTATTTTCTATTTGTGATTGCCTTTGTTTTGTTGCGTTTTTATGGTTTATGTTTTAACTATGTGCTTTTACTTCTGCTCTGAGCCTGTGGTCTATCTCTGGACTATAGAGGCAGAATAAATTTAGAAACGAATTGAAGGACTAAACTGTCCCTAAGGAGGTTTTAGTCTCCCACATTATTTTTGGTATAGAATCTGCATAGAAGTAGAACTGTACTGCTGGCATATGGTGATGTGATCATCTGAATAGTTGAAAATCATTTTTCTTCATTTCAGCCACTAGCCACATGCAGTTTTTAAGCAAACAAACAATAGCTGGGACAAAAAAAATGCCACAACTATATTTAAAAAATCATATTATTCTTTTAATCTGTTGATCTATTTGCTCTTTGTCATGGTGGCTTTTATTTTGTCCCAGCCCATATAACAACAATAACAAATAGGCCCCCATGCCATTTCTTGGTGAATTGTAATGCTATGAAGCAAAATCAACATGTTTTGGTTGCCTATTCGTTGCTCCCATTAATCAGAACATTGATATTCTTATTGGGCTCATGAAATGCAATAGGTGTGTGTTGGAGTGGGCAACTGCTAGGGTTGGATCTGCTTTATCTCCCCCTCCCCCACCTTGGGAACATTGCCTGATTTTTTTTTTTAAAAAAAACCTTTTAAATTTTTTTTTCAAAACTCAAAATGGCCCAATACCCTCTAGGGTTATTATCACACACCTCCAGGGCTAGAACCCTTTATAAAACCATGAAGTAAAACAACAGTCATCTAATGCGAAGTCGAAGGCTTTCATGGCCGGCATCCATAGTTTTTTTGTGGGTTTTTCAGGCTGTGAGGCTGTGTTCTAGAAGAGTTTATTCCTAACTAAATTTCTGTCTGGAAAGGCAGAGATTGAGTCAATCATAGGTAGCTTCTTGCCACTGTACCGTCTCTTCATATGCATCAATTCATTTTCATTTGAAGGATTTCTGCATGGCTTTTCAGGAATGAAGTCCTGAAAAGCAGCATAAATCTCCAATCAAAATAACCATCCTCCTCATTACCAAATAAAATTATACAATGAGTCAAGCTGCATCTGCACTGTAGAAATAATGCAGTTTGACATTACTTTAACTGGCATGGCTCCATGGTATAGAATTCTGGGATTTTTAGTTTTGTGAGCTATCAAGCCTTCTCTATCAGACTGCTCTGGTGCTCCAACAAACTACAAATCCCTGGATTCCATAGCATTGAGCCATTGATGTTGAAGTGATGTCATATTGCTTTATTTCTGCAGTGCAGCTGCAGCTGTATTTAAACTAGAAGCCAATTAAAAAAGTATCCACTAGTCTGAGACACAAAAAAAGGTGCAAAATGGCCAACCAAATAGCCCAAAGATCCAAAGTGAAGCAAGAGCATTAATTAAATCTGTTGCAAGCCTTAAGTGGGTTTAAGTGGGTTTAAACAAAAAGTCTTCAGAAACCATCTGGAATGGGTGTCAAAGACAAAGAGGGTATCCAGAGTTTCTCTCCAGGGAAGTTCCATAAATGGGGAACAGTTTGGGGGAAAAGGAAGAAGTTGGAAGATAAGCAGGAGGCTCTTCATAATCCCCACACATAAGAGAGCCCCTATGTTCTCAAGCCTGTGAATGGTGAGGGAAAGCATAGCTGAATGAACATAAATAGGGACTGGATGGTAAATCCAACATTTACAGAGGCTTGAGAAGGACAAGTGTTAGATATAAAAACCATTTTACTGATTGCAAGCTTGAATGACCTGCTGGCACCAATTATTTGCCATTTTTAAAAAAGAATCCTGGGTTGCAGTAACTCAAATTAAAGCATGTATGACCTGAATTTTCAGGAGCACTGTTCTTTCCCAGTTTATCTGTTAAAGCAGACAGTGAAAAGCACCTGTAAAAATAGAGCTATAACATTTTTTTTTGTTACTGCCAGTGTAATTCAGAGTATACTGACTCTAACACTATACATTGCTCTAGGAAATTTTGGCAGTGTCAGAAATAATTTATAAACCTAGTTTTGTTCTGCACATGGATTCCAGTACAGAAAATGACTTGTGCCAGCTTATAGTGAACACTGAGGATTTATAATTAAAAAAAACAAAAACCACCCACACTGAGGCACAAAATCCTTAGCTTTCATTCCTGTCAGATGCCATTATGAATATTAAAACCTACATTGTCTCATGCATTGGGCAGTATCTATTTCAGCTGCAGGATATTTATGAGCATCTCTTGACCTGAAGGCAGAAGAACTAAATCACCCTTAGGTTCTTCTTTTTATGTATTTTTTGGTGGTGGCAGGAGAGGGGAAGTGATATAACCCATCCACTTACCTACTTTCACTTGAACCCCCTCAAGCAAAAGTGCCTGTTTTCAATAATGTTATTAAATAAATTTCAAATTTTATAGTATCTGTTTGGGATCCAGCTTTTCTCTGAGAATGGTACTGTTGCTTTTTCAGTGTTTTTTCTCTCTCTGTCTCTCCCTTTCTTACCACAGATTGGTGTGTCTGTGTCTGTTTATGCATCTGTTTGTGGTAATCTAAGTAGCTCTTCAGATTAGTTTTTGGGATTCAACACGGGAGTAAGGGAACAACTGGTGTCTATTGTCAACAGTGGTAGGAATCCTTTTGGTGACCTACACAGACATAACCAGGTATTCAGCAAAATGATTACCCAGTACTTTCTCATGCTGTCATTTGTTCTCAGCTGTTGGGTGCAGCTTCACACAATCCTGGTCAAACAAAAACTGACTGGGCCTGTAAGATGCTGAGAGAATGCTGTTACATTCCCAAATCTCTGTGATCCCAGCAGGTTCTTCCATGTAAGTGTAGTGACTTTACACTGTGGCAGGGTCAGAGAGGATCTCAGCTATCTTGTCCTGAATGGAACCATCTCAACCATGTACGGTGTGTGTGTGTCTGTATTGGGGGAAGGAGACACACACACACACACACACTCATGTAATGTGTAACGTTTGTGTGCATCCAAGTATGTGTGTATATTCCATTTAAATACTTGATGACAAAAGATGTTGTATTTGATTATTACATGAGGGACAGAGTGTCATTGTCCTGTCCTTCCTAATCGCAGGAAGGACTTTCACACACCAGCATTGACCTAGGGAAACACCAATGAAAGTGATTGCGTGAATCACTTTCACATGCAAAGCGTGCTGAACCTGTCATTCAATTGTCAGGAAGCGCTAGTGAAAGTGATCATGCAAATCACTTTCACATGAAAACGGGCTGAAAAGTGCTTTCTCCTGTCATTTGCAGTCATTTTATATTAATGGAAGAACCATGACTGCAAATGACAGGAGAAGGTGCTTTCAGCTTATGTGAAAGTAATTCGTGCTATCACTTTCACTAGAGGTACGGATGGGTCACGGACAGGATAAGGATGGGGGAGTGATCCCGTCCCATCCCATCCCTCATGTGATAAACTCCACAGAATACAAAGAGACAGGGAAGTACTAAATGGTGTTGGTGTATTGGGTTGGAAGACTGAGAAAATGTCATTGTTAATGTATAGTTACGTTTTATGTGTGATGTATGTTTGTTGTAAAATGTAATTTTTTAATATGTTAATAAAATTTAAAACAAAATACTTGAATATTTTTCAAGAGCTTTTAAAGTACTTTACATTTTTTATTGATTTGAAAGGTTTTTTTCATTTGTAAAAGAAAACTTAGACCAATATTTAATTAATCAACATTACATTAATCATTTTAAACATAGTCAAAAGATTTCAGTTAGATCTTTTATTTAAAAATGTATCAAATTAATTGGGAATACATACTGGATTGATTTAAATAGCCCTTTCACACATTTCCTTCCTTCTTTCTTTCCTTCATCAAAAAGAACTATTTCCCCCCAAAATCACCCTTGAATTTTAGGGTGCAAAAGACCCTCAGTTTGCATAAGCGTTGTCCATCAATAAGTATTCCCAGATTTTGGTCAAACTACCCCCTAACATTGTGATCCTTGGGGACACTTCCATCATGAAGGTAGCTGGCTGCTGTTAATAAAAGGTCCATACATAGAAATGTTCTCATCCATTCCACCAGAATGGTAAATGGATATCAGTTGATGGTATATCCTGCAATGGACTTCATATAACTAAGGATCTTTGCCCATTATGAGATTACCTTTGAAAATGTGCAAATACTCTTTTGCACTATATGCTTTCCAACCTTTATTAGGATATATCTTCTTAACACAGTCCATATTTACTGAGGTATGAAACTCAGGGCCGGGGCTTTATTTGCTGATTGACTGAAGTCATGGTCTTGAGTCTGCAAGTCTTGTAAATAAGAGGATCTTTTAAAGGCCTCTCATTCATAGGTTCACCATAAATTGATGTTGGCTGAATGGCACATGACAACAACCACAGTACCTTCTAATCATTACTTTGGTGCTGATGGTTGATAAATGAAACCGAGGAGGGATTGCAATCATTGGTCCATATCTTTTGGTCTTTGCATATCTGTTAGCCATTTCATTACATATGATGGTCGCTTGCCCAGTTGCACCAGTCCAAAAGTTACACACAGCCCTGCCCTGCTTATAACCAGCTGCTGCTCCTGTCTCCCATCATCTGCCATGTGAGATATCTGTCTCAGTCTAATGTTGGAACCAGCCCTAATCTTTGCGTACCTGAGAATAAACTCCACTAACTGAAGTTAGATTTAGGCCTCATCAGCACTGCAAAAATAATGTAGTCTGACACTGCTTTAATTACTATGGCTCAGTGCTATGGAATCCTGGAATTTATTGTTTTGTTAGATATTTAGCCTTCTCTCTATCAGAGCTCTGATGCCACAAAAACTATTCCTTAGGATGGACCAATAATAGTTAAAGCAGTGTCAAACTACATTATTTCTGCAATGCAGATGAGGCATTAGAGCTGAACTGAAGATTTGGTTTACTTCTTTTCATTTATAGGAGAAAGACTTTGGACAATATCATTAACCATATTTTTCATTTTGTTTCTGAACAAGCTTCCAACTGTTTTTTTAAAAAATGTTCATATATTAGAAATATATGAAAGTATAGTCAGCCCACATTTGCAGGGGTTAGGAGCACGAATGTGGAAAATTTGTGAATAAGGCAAGCCCCACCTACCTCCTCCTGCAATTCCTGGGATAGCTCTAGCCAGCTGTCCCAGGCATGGGAGGAGGGGCCAGGGGAGCCCGCACGCAAGCTCTGCCCACTTCGTTCAATGCCTGGGTCAGGTCTGGCAAGCTGTCCCAGGCATTGGAGAAGGAGGTGGGAGGGTCTTGTGCATGGGCTCACCTGGCCCTTCCAATAGTGAATGCTAAGTCCGCAAATATGAAGGGCTGACTGTAGTTTGAGCATTGGACTATGATTCTGGAGAGCACGGTTTGAATCTCCTCTCAGCTGTGGAAACCTACTGCGTGACTTTGGATAACTCACACTCTCACAGCTTCAGAGGATGGAAATAGCAACCCCCCTCTGAAGAAACCTTCTGAGAATACCCCATAATTTTGACTTAAGTCAGAGACAATCTGAAGGCATACAAAACACATATTAGAAATTATAGCAATTAATATTTACAGAAAATGATAATACTATCAATGCTAATGTTTAATGAAAAGGGCACAGCTTCTTGCTGATTTGCTGCCAGATTGCACAGTCATAAAGACTCAGCTTGATGTTTCCATTGGTCTTTTTCCTCACTTCATCCTATTTTCTAGTACTGTATGTGCATTTAGTGACACCTTGTGGCCAAATGTTAGCTTTGCCTCCATTTCTTACCCTGTACCTGTTACACAAGTCTCAACAATTAGGAGATGATGGCAAATCCAACAAAGAAAAATACAGGGTTAACTGGTGATGTGGAGTTTGAGCCTCTTCTGTATATATCCTCTGTTTACTGGATTTTTGAAAAGCTGAGTTGCTGCCTTGGCAGTGGCCAGTCTTTCCTACTCATCTACTCTGTTTTTATCATCTTGGGATGGGATAGCTTTTCCAGATGGTATTTTTTTCTGTTGAAGGGTCCTGAAAGTTGTTGTTGCTGGAGGTGCTGTAGTTTTTGTATTAGCATCTCCCTCCCACTCTCCATTTGGCATCTCAAGGAAAGCATAGTGGCAGACATCCTTTTCACAGGATGTGAATGGAAACTGATTGTACACTGTAATTACTCAGTTCTTACAAAGATTGCCAGTCTGAGCTGGAAAGCAAGAATAGGCCCTGGAGCCTTGAGAATAGGCTTTCAAAACATTGGCTCACACAAAGTAGAATAAAATTGCTGCAGCCACAGACTGGCATATGTGTTGCTTTCTTTCTGGTTTGCAAGATGTAGCTTTTATGGCCAAAATGTTGGTTTTCTCCCTCACTAGCCTGCCCACTCTACAAGGGATCCAACCTATTGGGCACATCTGTTCTTTTTTCATTAAAGTTACGTACATTGCTAAAAACTAGGGTTCAATCTTAACCATGCACTAGTTGCAGCTTCTGGGTATGATACAAGGGTTGCCCCATGTAGAGCGCATTACAGAAATCCAATTGAGAGGTTACCAGAGTGTGTACTACAGTTTCAAGGTCCCTCCGGTCCAGGTAGGGAGCCATGTAGTGTTGCAATCCAGCTTCAATCGATCTTGGATGAAACGGACTATCTAGACCCATTTCAAACCGGTTTTCGGGCGGGCTATGGGGTTGAGACTGCCATGGTCGCCTTGGTCGATGATCTCCATCTGGGCATGGACAGGGGTAGCGTGTCCCTGTTAGTGCTCTTGGACATCTCAGCGGCTTTCGATACCATAGACCATGGTATCCTTCTGGAGCACCTGGCAGGGGTGGGAATCGGGGGCACTGCGCTCCAGTGGTTCCGATCCTACCTTTCCGGGAAGTTCCAGATGGTGCAGCTGGGGCACGTGCGCCTCGATAAAAGGGCCCTTACATCTGGGGTCCCTCAAGGAGCCATTTTGTCTCCCATGCTTTTCAACATTTACATGAAACCGCTGGGAGAGATCATCTGGAGTCATGGGGTGCGGGGTTATCAGTACGCTGATGACACCCAAATAATTTTCTCTATGTCTCCGACTGATGCAGTGACCAGGGATGGCATCTCTCCTCTCGTGGCCTGTCTGGAATTGGCAATGGGCTGGATGAGGGAAAACAGACTCAGCCTGAATCCAGAGAAAACGGAAGTACTCGTGATAGGTTCTCCCGGCCCGGGGATGGCGGTGGTTCCACCTGTCCTGAACGGGATCACGCTTCCTGTGAAGGACTCAGTACGCAGTCTGGGGGTGCTTATTGACTCGTCGCTCCATCTTACTTTTCAGGTGGATGCGACGGTCAAGAGCACCTGCTATCAGCTTCGGCTGATACGCCAGCTGCGTCCCTACCTGGACCGGAGGGACCTTGAAACTGTAGTACACGCTCTGGTAACCTCTCGATTGGATTTCTGTAATGCGCTCTACATGGGGCAACCCTTGTACCATTCCCAGAAGCTGCAACTAGTGCAGAATATGGAAGCACGACTGGTCACTGGTACTTCCAGGGTCAGTCATATAACACCTGTGCTTAAAGACCTTCATTGGCTGCCTATTCGCTTCCGGGCACAATACAAGGTGTTGGTTATTACCTATAAAGCCCTAAATGGCTTGGGCCCAGGGTACCTGGAGGACCGCCTCTCTCCGTACAATCCGCCCCGCACACTCAGATCAATTGGGCAACAATTATTAAGAGTTCCAAAGGCTAGACTAGTTACTACGACCAGGAGGGCCTTTACCACATTGGCCCCCAACCTCTGGAACTCGCTGCCCGTTGAGCTCCGCTCGGCCACCTCCCTGGCCCAATTTAAGATTGGGTTGAAAACATATCTTTTCGAGCGGGCTTACCCCTGACTCTATCCCCCGGTATATTTTCTCACCCCTCCGTCGTCAGCTGGTTGAGCTGGCATGAGTTTGCTTGTTTTTATTGCAATGTTTTAATGTATTTTAATATGTTTAATTGTATGGATTTTCTTGTTGTACACCGCCCTGATTTTTAGAAGGGCGGTATAGAAATAAATTATTATTATTATTATTATTATTATTATTATTATTATTATTATTTAGCGGAATCCTGCAGTGCTAGAACAGTGTTATTTCACACTGCAGGTGCAGGCTACATTTTTGGATGTTCCCCTACAATTAAAAAAAATGTAATCAGAAATGTAAAGCAAAGGTACCCTTTCCTCTGAAATGCTATATTTTCTACTTAGAGGGAGCTTTTGAAAACAAACATGGCACCTCCACACTAGTCTCTACAACTCTTGTGTGATGCTTGCAATGCTACCAGTTCCCTAGGCTATTCTCCAGTTAATGAAGTATTCATGAAAGAAGGCCAGTTGTGTATCAGAACACTACAGTGGCCATCACCACAGCTTTGTAGTTTATATGTAGTTTTATATAAAAGAAGATAAGAATAAGATTTAAAAGTGTAAAAATCCAGTGTGGAGTCATACAGGCACCAGATGATAAGGGAGAAACATGACTGATATGCAAGATATTATTGCACATATGCTTTCTTGGTTCGAGATACAATACAGTATGCAAGAGCCATGCCTTCCTTTGTAGTATCAAATGGTTCCTCACAAATTAACATATTTATATACCTGAATGTACTTTATGGTAGCTATTCAAATATCTATCAATGACAAATAAACAAAACCATGTTTGAAGGTATTAACTTTTTCCTGTCTTAAATGAAGGTAATGATAGGCTCTACAGTGCCCAAACTGTAAACCAAAACCCACTTATTTATCGCAAATGGCAATTTAATCTGAAATCACGGCTGGGGGGGGGGAAGGAAGAAAAGATAGGTAGGATGTGATGGTTAGGTGGAGGAAGGGGAGGAAGAGGAGGTAGGTAGGACATGATGGCCCAGGGGGGAGGAAAGGGAGGAAGAGAGGGAAGTAGCATGCAATGGCTGGGGTTTGGGAGGAAGAGGAGGGAGGTAGGGCTCACTACCAAAGATCCTAATTGTTGCAGAGCCACGAAAAAGATGTGGTAGGTGACCATGATAGGGTCACAATAGAGTCACCATATATTGGAAATGAATTGTGGGCACAGAACAACAACAGCAACAAAAAGCCAATGTGGTGCAGTATTGGGGCAATGACATGCGTGCCCACAGAGAGGGTTCTGAGTGCCCTCTGTGGCATGCATGCCATAGGCTTGCCACCACTGCTGTACAATATTGATTTTAGCCAATTTTCTACCAGGAACTTTGCTGAAATATTATTTATAAATCAACATAACACATTCATGGGGCTTCTCCCTCTTCTTGCATTTAGCATCAACAGGGCTGTTATTATCAGTCCAGACCTAGATCAAAGTGTATCGAGTATGATGAGAGTTATTAATAGTTCCAGTATAATCATAAATAAAGATCTTGTGTATATATATATTTTTGGGCGGGGAGTTCTATTTTGTTCCCAAGCTTCAGGGTTAAGGCTAAAAGACAAACTATACCTCAACACTGTAGTACAGACTTCTCAGGGAACCCACAACTCTCAAAAATTCATCCTCGAAGAGAAGATACCTGTTTATCTAGCATGTGTGTGCGTGTTGTGTGCCTTCAAGTTGTTTCTGACTTATGGTGATCCTAAGGAGAACCTTATCATGTGATTTTCTTGGCAAGATTTCTTCAGAGGAGGTTTGCCATTTCCTTCTCCTTAAGCTGAGAGCATGTGACTTGCCTAATGTCATCCAGTGGGTTTCATGGCTGAGCAAGGAATTGAACTCTGGCCTCCAGAACTGAACTTCAACACTCAAAGCACTATGCCATACTAGCTCTCTTAGGCCCAAAATGCATGGGCCAAATAAAGTGGCTTCTGGACACTTTGGTGGTGTGCCGTTTAGATGACACATGCTGCCAAAGCATCCGGAAGCTGCTGGCAGCCAGCTTGTGACTGAGGTGGCCTGCTTTGGAGGTGGACCAGTGGTCACCACGATCAGGGCCAAAGTGACCACAAGTTGTTCCTTCTGGGCAGTTTGCTTTAGGCCTTAGTTGATGGGAAACAGTTGTCATGCATGGCATGACTCCTGTGAACTTAGCAGTTGCTTAAAACATCTTTCCCCCTTGCTTTAGTTCTCCCCCATCAATGAATCCTATCAGTTTTTCACAGGGAAATCTGTGTTTGCCAAAATCTTTCTTTCTTTATCACTAGTAAGAAACAGGAGCTCTATCCTGAAAGGAATGGAATGGCTGTATTGGTTTTCATTGTGAGTTATTGATCCTACAGAGAAGCACCTAAGAAGCATTATACTTATGTAGCCTAAAAATAAAAAAGATTCCCCCCTCCTCTGCAATGGAAGATGAATAATTTATTTTTGATTAGATTGATGTACTGCATTTCTCTTGTTTTTTTTTGGGGGGGGATGTCAGTATGTCATTCAAATCACAAATAAAGTTAGGCAGAAAGGTAGTTGCCTTATGTTAATACTGAATCAAAAGTATGATTAAAATACAATAAAAGATTAAAGCTTTTTAGGAGCCCTGGTGGTGCAGTGGTTAAATGCCTATACCGCAGCCACTCAATCACAAACCACAAGGTTGTGAGTTCAATACCAGCCAGGGGCTCAGGGTTGACTCAGCCTGGCATCCTCAGCCTGGTCACTAAAATAAGTACCCAGATTGTTGGGGGCAATTGGCTTACACATTGTAAACCGCATAGGAGGTGCTTAAGTGCACTGATAAGTGGCATAGAAATGTACTTTCTATTGCTGTTGCTAAATTAAAGGCACAATTAAAAACACAATTAAAAAGCAGACATCATTAAGGGAAACATAACATCCAGCTGGTTAGTAACTAGTTCCTTGGCAAATTTTCACTTGTTAAATGCCAACCTAAATTAGATGGAAGGGGCAGGAGCAGACTCGGTTTGCTTGGTAAAGAGTTCAAGATTCTGGGTGATTTGACTTTGGAGATTATCACATGGGGTAAGGAGGGATTGCTCCCATCCTTATTGCATCCATACTTATCCTACCCTTCTCCCATCAGTGGTCCTGTCATTGTATTAATGGGGGTTTCTGTTAATACACAGTGATGGCGCCATGCCACTTCTGTGACAGGAGAAGGACAGGATAAGTGTGATGTCATTGGATAATCTTATCATGACCATGTGATAAGGATGACTGACGGACGGGATAAGGATAGACATCATCTGATAATCTTCACACAATTGGGCCATAAGGATGAAGTAAGGACGGGAGGGATCTGTCCTTTACCCATGTGATAATCTCTCTAGAGAAGGAAAATAATATAGCAGGAGTATATGCAAAATAATCACACAGGCTCTGGAATGCAGGGACTGCTTCTGGGCACCTTTATTTCAAGAAATGAATGAAGAGAAGATTGCAAACAACTGCTGAAATGATTTCTTCTGCTGCATCCAGCATCCAGCTATTAAAACTGCAGGAGTCTTTTCCTGTTCTAGGAATGAGGCTGACAAACACAGGGGAATGGGTGTTACACATGCTACCTTGCCAGGATGAAGTAGGTGAGATTGAGAGGGGTAACCTCTGCTAGGCAGCCCATAGTAATGCTTTACAATGGTCCAAAACAAACTGCAGAAATAATCCAGTTTGAAGATATTTTAACTGCCCTGCCTCAGTGCTAGGGATCCTGTGACATCAGAGCTCTCTTAGAAAGAAAGCTAAATGTCTTGCAAAATTACAGTCCCCAGAATTCCCTAGCCTTGGGTCAGGACAGTTAAAGAGGTCTCAAACTGGATTATTTCTGCACTGTGTTTTGGACCTGTGATTTTCCTCATTTTGTCCTTTGATGAGCCATTTTTTGTGGAGCAGTTCCAGCATTTTATAATGCATTTTAGTAGTGTTATTGTATTTATTAACTATCAGAACTAATTAAGATTTAAAGGTATGTGTATATTAGTTGTTTGAGGCACAGGTTTTTTTAAAAATAATCAAGTATCTGGCTAAAGAAAAGGGGACTTTGTGGCAAGACATGGCACAACAAAAGTATGTAAAACAACGGAGAATTAATAAATATATCACCATCTGTGGATCTGCTTCACAGAGCATGGCTCCTTGAATAAACTAGCACTGTTCCCAACAAACAAGGCCCTTGAAAATATGGGACAAGAACAGGGGTGGGTGCAAAAATCAAGGCACTCCTCCACCAGAATAAATTTCTGTTCCCCTGGATAAAATTTTCTTTTAATTTGGGAAGTTAGAATTCTTGCTTTTGGGAGGGGGATGCCCTCATTTTGTACTTCTTCATAGCTATCCCCTGGACAATGAGGGTAAAAAAAAAAGTGAATGAAAGATGGTATTAAAAAAACCAAAAACAAATGGTCAGTACTGATGTATCTGACATCAAAGAAAGATGTCTTTTTGAAGAAAGCAGAAAGGGCTTTTATTGTATTATTTATTCAGAGTGATAGACCTGTAGGTTGGCTTTTAACCAACAGGAAATATACTTTCTCCCATTTTTCATTTTTCCCCATTTCTTAATTTTTTTACAGTGATATAAATAAATGAATCAGTTTTGTCTTCTTTTTCGTAAGAATGTCAAGGATTGGGTTATGTGTTGGTTTCTGTCAGACATAATAGTTATGGAAAAACAAATCTACATTCATGTCCATAAAGATGCAGTACCATTCTAAGTATTTTGTGATTTCTTCTTCCCTTTGTTTATAGCTTAAAAGAACCTGAATACACTTGAGCTTCCTTAACTTTCTGTTCCGCTTGTGAAGGAAGGATTTTTGTTTATTTTATTTTTTATAAAACTTTTGGTGAATGTCTTTTTTGGGGAAGGGGGAGACTTCAGAATAGCTGCTTGCAGTAAATTGTATAATTCAAACATTGAGAACTTCTTAAAGACAAGAGACAGCTGGGAATTCAAATTCAGGGGGGAATGGCTGGTTTGGCTTTCTGTTCTTTCAGAGACTTATGTGGTAATGGATGATTTTTGGAATCCAAATAGAAAGATTCTCTAGAGGTGTTATCAGTCTACAAGGAGAAGAGGGAATTGCTGATGTGGCAAAAAGGCAGATGCAAATAAACCCATTTTTGACAGAACTCTTTTTTAAAAAAACCTACTGATGTGATTGCAGAAGAAATAATGAATGTTAAGCTTAAATCTATTTAAATTTGTTTTATCTAGTAAATGATCAGACAATGGATTATGAGAGATTTTTGTGAAGTTGAAGTCTTTCGTGGACAGCATCCATATTTTTTTGTGGGTTTTTCAAGCTATGTGGCCATGTTTTAGAAGAGTTTATTCCTGATATTTTGTCAGCATCACAGATGCTGGTGAAATGTCAGGAATAAACTCTTCTAGAGCATGGCCACATAGCCCGAAAAACCCCACAAAACCCAAGAGATTTTTGTGTTCTTTCATTTCATTTTATACTACATACTGAAAATATATATATTTTCCAGAATAAAACTTCCAATACCACTCTATTATGTAATTTATTTAATCAACAAAGATCTTATTTGGCTTCTGTCAGGAATGTTGGACTGTGGATTGGCTCCAGGATGGGGCTTCTTTAACTTTACTCTTAAGAGATTATGGGACAAGACAGGGCACTGTAAAGCTCCATCAAGCAGGATGAAGGGACTTACCCCCCCCCCCCCAACCATGCCCCAGCTTTCAATCACAGCTGGTGGAGAGTAGGGGCAGGAGAGTGCCTTGCTACACTCTTGCATTCAGCAACAAGACTGTGTCCCTTGTCAAATGGGGAGCCAGTAATTGTGTTGGGAGGAGAGTTGAAGTTTAAATGGTGAAGGAGGGAACATACCTTTGTTTCACTTGTCCAACCCCAAGTTGCATTATTAAATCTACACAGAGTTGGAAGAGACCACAAGGGCCATTTAGTCCAGACCCTGTCTCAGATTCAATCTGACAAACCTAGACATACACCAGAACTTAAATACATTTACTTGGAATTAATTGTAGTGG
This sequence comes from Sceloporus undulatus, assembly GCF_019175285.1. NCBI lineage: Eukaryota > Metazoa > Chordata > Lepidosauria > Squamata > Phrynosomatidae > Sceloporus > Sceloporus undulatus. The sequence continues at coordinate 58,479,104 of NC_056523.1, forward strand.
AATTTACTTCCAAGTAAGTATTATGACGATGGCAGTTTCATAGTCGGACTACATCATTATATATATGTTGCACTGTATTCAGCTAACTCTCATGAAAGGCCTAGATGTATACTCTAATTATGTAAGGGTATATAAATACTGTTTTCCCTCCATATCCATGGATTCTGCATCCATGAATCCCACCATCCATGGGTTAAAAATGTATCTTTTTTAAAATCCCAAAAGCAAACCTTGGTTTTGCCATTTTATACAGGACATCATTTTACTATGCCATTGTATATAATGGGACTTGAGCATCCACAGGTTTTGCTATCCATAGGGGGTCCTGGAACCAACCCCAGAGGATAGCAAGGGCCCCTTGGGAATACATTCAATTGAATTCAATAGGATTTACTTCAGAATAAATAGGCACTGACTGGGCTACACATCCTGTTTTTTTCAAAACAGCTTCCTGATTGAGAAAGTTTCTGATTCAATATTATTGTAATATCATGGGTTTATGGCCTGAAACACATGGGCCAAAAGATGTGGCTTCCAGCTGCTTTGGGGGCATGGTGTGCAGACTACACATGCCTCCGAATCGGGAATAAGCTCTTAAATTGGGCCGAAGCCAGACAGAAAAGGAGTGTCAAAAAGCTGGTCCTTGTGGGCGGCCCATAGAGGACCATAGCAGTGGGCAGCTTCGGGACCATGGCGACTGGGGCCAGGCTGCTGGTCTCTTCACCCCTATGATGACCAGTTTCCATTTCTTTGTAGAAAGATCTCAGAATAAAGCTACAGACATTTAAGTGTTAAGTAGCATTTGGTTCTGTAAGATTTATTTCTGAGGAAATAGTCATTGGAACAGATGTTACATTTGAGAACCAATTTGAGGATGACCCTTTGTAAGAGCTCCATCTTGTCCCATCTCATTTCCTTCCTTCCCCTTCTTTCAGAGCACAGGATAGTTTAAGACAGGGGTAAGCAACCTTTTTGAGCAGGGGGCCAGGTTGCTGTCCCTCAGACAACTGGGGGGCCGAAGCCAAAAAATAAATAATTAAATTTTTTTTAAACAATTAAATATATAAATAAACCAGGACAAATGTAGGGCAAAATTTTCAAATGGAAGATACTTTTTTTAAAAAAATGGAGAACACGTGAAAAAATTTGCTGATTTTTTAAAAAAATGTTAATTTAAATGCATGTTTCTGAGGCTTCTATAGACAATTGCCCCCAAAGGCCCCGGCGGCAATCGGCGGCAGGACCGGGCTGGGGCCGGTCCCAAGGCCTCGCCGGGCCGCATCTGGCCCGCGGGCCGCAGGTTGCCTACCCCTGGTTTAAGACAACAGTACTCCACCCAGATGTTAAGAGTAGTAAGGGGAGAGAAAGAGTGATGGACATTAATCCTTTCTTTAGACCAGTGCTTCTCAATTATTTTCTGTCATGCCTCCCCTAGGAAGAAGAAAACATTTCACGCCTCACGCGCGACTGTAAATAGTATAATTTGTCTATAAAATTGTTATAAGTACACCTCTGCATAACACTGTATCCTTATTAACGTATATGAGAATAATACGGAGCCTCGCGCCTCCCCTGGGGGGCGCGCCCCACTATTTGAGAAGTACTGCTTTAGACTGAGAGTTTTAATGAACTATGAGAGACTCAAAAACTGTATCTCACTGTGCACCTTTTGGGTTTTTTGTATATGCTAAAACTGTAGCAGTAATTAAGTCAGAGTTGAAGAAGAAGGAAATGGTAGGGCCACTGTGTGGAGAAGATGGCAAAATGCTAACAGGGGACAGAGAAAAGGCACAATTTCTCAACACCTTCTTTGTTTCAGTCTTCTCAGAAAAGGCAAAGGGTGCGCAACCTGAGAGTAATGGAGCAGAGGATAGAATAGGGGAATTTCAGCACAGAATAAGTGAAGAGATAGTACAGGAATACCTGGTTAATCTAAATGAATATAAATCTCCAGGACCAGATGAACTACATCCAAGGGTATTAAACGAACTGGCAAATGTAATATCAGAGCCATTGGCAATAATCTTTGAGAACTCCTGGAGAACAGAAGTCCCAGCAGACTGGAGGAGGGCAAATGTTATCCTCATCTTCAAAAAGGGGAAAAAAGAGGATCCCAACAATTATCGTCTGGTTAGTTTGACATCTATACCAGGAAAGATTCTAGAGCAGATCATTAAACAGAGAGTCTGTGAACATCTAGAAGGCAATGCCATAATCACAAAAAGTCAACATGGGTTTCAGAGAAACAAGTCATGCCAGACAAATCTGATATCTTTTTTTGATAAAATTACCAGCTTGGTAGATGAAGGGAATGCTGTGGATATAGTATATCTTGATTTCATTAAGGCCTTTGACAGGGTTCCCCATGGTATTCTTGCAAACAAGCTAGTGAAATGTGGGCTTGACAAAATAATTGTTTCATGGATTTGTAATTGGTTGACTGGTTGAACCCAAAGGGTGCTCAACAATGGCCCCTTTTCATCCTGGAGAGAAGTGACCAGCGGGGTCCCACAGGGCTCTGTCTTGGACCCTGTGCTATTCAACATCTTTATCAATGACTTGGATGACAGAATTGGGGACATACTTATCAAATTTGCAGATGACACCAAATTAGGGGGAATAGCTAATACCCCAGAGGACAGGATCAAGATTCAAAATGACCTGAGTAGACTAGAAAGCTGGGCCAAAGCTAACAAAATGAATTTCAACACAGAGAAATGTAAGGTTCTGCACTTAGGGCAGCAAAATGAAATGCACAGATATAGGATGAGAGACACCTGGCTGAACAATACTACGTGTGAAAGGGATCTAGGAGTCCAAGTAAATCACAAGTTGAACATGAGTCAACAGTGCAATGCTGCACCTAAAATGGCCAGTGCAATTTTTGGCTGCATCAGTAGAAGTATAGTATCTAGGAAGTTTATTGCACCAGGGTTAAAACATTCCCCAGTGCGTTGTAACGTGCCCACGTGCGGGCGCGCATGGAACGTGACAGGAATGCGATGGGGCCAAGAACCCCATATTACTGCACACTGGAATGCTGCCTTTGCTGCTGGGCATTCCAATCACGTTCCTGTTGAGTTCCAGAGGGCGCCATTTCTGAGAACTGTTTTAAAGCGTTCTCAGAAATGGTGTCCCCTGGAATTCAACGGGAACACGATTGGAACGCCTGGTGGCAAAAGCGGTGTTCCAGTGTGCAGTAAAATGGGATTCTTGGCCACATCGCGTTCCCGTCATGTTCTGTGCGCGCCTGTGCGCGGGCATGTTACAACGCATTGAGGAATGCTTTAACCCTGGTGCGATAAACTCCTAGATCAAGGGAAGTAATAGTGCCACTCTATTCTGGTTTGGTCAGGCCTCACCTGGAATACTGTGTCCAGTTCTGAGCACCACAATTCAAAAAGGATGTTGAGAAACTGGAGTGTGTCCCAAGGAGGGTCACCAAAATGGTGATGGGTCTGGAAACCAGTGGAAACCATGCCTTATGAGGAAAGACTTAGGGAACTGGGGATGTTTAGCTTGGAGAAGAGATGGTTAAGGGGTGACATGATAGTCACGTTTAAGTACTGAGGATGGAGCAAGATGGTTTTCTGCTGCTCCAGCCTTTAAACAGAGGCTGGATGGCCATCTGTCAGGTATGCTTTCATTGAGAATTCCTGTATGGCAGGGGGTTGGACTGGATGGCCCTTGTGGTATCTTCCAATTCTATGGTTTTATCAATTGTACTTAAATGGTTCCATCCAGAAGCAGTTGCCTCGCTAAAGTGTGAACATTTAGATCCTTATGTAGCAGCAGTCTTATGTTCTTCACTGTGAAGCAAAGAGTAAAATATTGGAACCATCAGAATATGATGCTACTTCCTCCAACCTCACTTTCTTTGGAAAACAGGGATGTTATATGTCCATCAGACTGCCCCCTTCTCATTTTGAAATATGATGTGGGAGAATAATTACGTCTAAAATGAAAGTCAATTACTTGATAGCTTTTTCTGTATGTGCACAAAAAGCCACTTCACAGACATTAGCTTTCATGTTTTAATTAAGTCTGACATCCACTTTGGTTGATGTGCTTTTAGCAGCAGTTTCACCCTCTCCTGAACTTTGAAAAAGCCATGCCTTTTTTTGCGCAGTATTCAGTCTGTTATTTCCTTCTTGATAGGTGGCCACATTTTGAGTTTTGCGAGATCTCTCTGTGTTGATCTAATCAGCCAAAAGGGCCTGATGCTGTCTAGCTCTCATTAGGTGCTTCCAGGCAGGTTGCTCCTCTTTGTCCCCTGCCTCTCCTCCATCCCTCATGTTTGTAGTGATAGCAATAGTAATAACATTTACATTTCTATACCGCTTCATAGTGAACTCAGCACTCTCTAAGCTGTTTACAGTCTGTAAGCCAGTTGCCCCCAACAAGCTGGGTACTCATTAAGTCTAAAGTCACTGCGATAACTAATTGTTTCTTAAAGTTGTTTCTTCAGATAGATAAAGAAAGGCCAGAGCTCAGAAGTGAGTTACAAAGAGTGAGGCTATTAGTAATTAATTTATTTTCCCCAACAACAAAAGTACAAATAAGATATGTCATGATTTCAACTTACTGAGGGGAAACTTTGAAGTACAGTATAATGGTAACATTGGTGTGGTACAGACCTTCCCAAAGAGCCCTCATTCTCCCATGGCTCTGGTTCCCAGGGTGTCCAGGGACATGAAGCCCCATGGACACCTCTTTTCCGCGCCACAGAGAAGCGGCATTTTGCCACTTCTCCATGGTTCCGGAAAAACTCCAGATTGGGGCCATAGGGCTATTGGTGAAGCTGTCCTGCCCCCAACCCAGAGCTAAAAGGGCCAGCGCAAAGCGCTGGTCTGGACTGCACCATTTTCATTTCCTATGCAGGTGTGGCCTCACTAAATGATAGAGGAAGAATACCACATATTCATATGTTGGTTAATGCTACTACAGTGTGCCTGCATCATACGCAGGCGCATTATATGCTGCTTTCAGCATATGCTGAAAGCAGCGCTGCTTCTTCCGGCGCCATGCAGTGGAAGAAACAATGGTGAGCGCCCCCAAGTGTTGCCACCGCACTCTGCACACTGCCACAAGCACAACCCCCATTACTTGTAATAGGGCTCGAGCATACACGTTTTTTGTTTTATGCGGGGGAGGGGGGTGGAACGGATCCCCCACATAAAACAAGGGCGCACTGTATATTCTAGGGATGGAGATGATTTATTTTTGGTATTAATTGTGCAACTTACATAGATTAGATCAAACTGGCTTGTTGAAAGGATCTTGACAAATGAGTAACAGTGCAAGGAGTGTTTGTATCTCACTGATCAGACCTATCTGATCACCAATCACAAACCTGTGTGTTTGTGTACACACATGCACATGTGTGTATATGTCCAAACACACATATGCTTTGTTTCACCAAGGGAAAAGAAAGCAATTTTGTGCAGGTGCTTTCTGCAGAAATTACAGGGATACTGCTTTAAAAACTCCAACTTTATGACTCTTGTTCTCACACTGGAGGCGAGAATTCTCAGGTAGGCTGGCAGTGTCTTTGTGGGCTGCCTCAATGTGTCAGGACAGCAGCTCCAACTGAAAATGAGTATTTTTGTGAATTCTTTTCATGCCCTTACTGCATTTAGGTATTGTTTTCCCTACTTCTGTGAAATATACAGTTAAAACTTACTCTTAAAAATTGTAACAGTAATGAGAGCTCCTTCCTTGGCTGTGGAACCATCACTATAAAGCTCTGAGGAGCTGCCTGAAGCTGCCAGTTCTGCTTCTCTCCTTCCTGAAGCAATGGCAGCCTTTATTAATATTTTCTTCTCAGACCCTCTTCTCCTATTTTCAGTTAACCATTTTTAGCTACCTCCTTTCACTGCCATTTTAGCTCTGAGTCCTCCTTTAGAATTAAATCATGGAAACACTTCATTTATCTTTCAATACATTTAATGCACAGGATTGATTTTTACCTCGCAGAGTAATAAATACAGTTGACCCTCCATTTTCGTGTGTGTGTGGGTCCGTTCTGGATCCCCTTGCAGAAATGGAGACTTGCACATATTCAAGACCCATAGACTTGAATGGGACATACCCGCATGTGTGCAGTCTGAGCGCCCGAGCCATTGAAAATAGCAGAGGTTGCCCCTTTGTGGATATTAAGATTGTGGATCTCAGATTTGCGAGTTAGGAGGGGTGACTGTACAACTGTGCAAGTTTAGGATTAAGAAAATGAACTGAAGACACTGAATTGTGAGAAGGTATAGTAGTAAGGTATTTGTTTTAACAAAAATATTTGTAGTGAGATTTTTGTATTTGAGCTTGTTCTATAATGTTCCACAATATTATTGTAAATCTTGTCTCTATTATTAATGTAGGTCACTAAATGATTTCTCTGTTAGTGGAAAAGAACTTAGAATATAAGGGGGTCAGAAAATGGGTTTTGTGCAATATTTTGTTGCAAAGAGTTCTTCTCCCTCTATAGCCTGGCTGTGAGCCTAACCTTTAACCTTGATTGCTTGTCCCCAGGACACTGCCAGACCAATTATCCCAACATGTATTGGCTTGGAGCTAGATCACACTGAAATGACATCTGCATGATGGGGCTTACTTTTCTTGTAGCTGTTAATTTATAACACCAGCCACTGTGCATGGCCTTAGTGCTTGTTGCAGAGAGAGTTTATAGCAGCACAGTCACAAGTTTTTATGCCTCCGTAGGATCATAGATTTGCAGGTAGCCCATGGTCCATAGGGTCCAACTCACTGCCATGTTGTAGAGAGAGCCTCTGTGACTATTTCCACCTCTGAGAAGTAGTGAATTCTGACATGTTTCTTCTGTACCAGGTGCTAGGATATCAAAATAGTTGGCACAACAGCTTTGGCCATAGTGTGAGATTTTTTTTTATCACCTGGATACTATCTTGGCAGGAAGTTACGTCTACTTCATCTTTTTTTAAGTATCAGTTCATAGGACCCATATGTGGCGGCGATAGTGGTAGGGTGGGCTTCTTCATTCTCTTCCAAGGAGGGAATTTTCTGGTTTCCCGGACCTGAATATGAAGGTAGTAAAGAGTTAATTGGTGCATCTTTAAGCTAAATTATGAGGGCTCATTTATCTATGTTCAGTCCAAACTGGTAAAATGCCAGCAGTAAGTCACCGATATACTTATATGACTCAGTCTTTAGTCACTCTTTTACAAATCCCACCAGATCTCTTTCTCTCTTTTTTGACAGTCCAATTGTGAGGCAGTGGCCCATGGCAGCAGTTTTATGACAGTGTCTGTGATACATCTTCAAAATCTCATATGTGCCAATTAGAAGAAATAAACCATGGATCCCTTACACATTTTATTAGGGAAACGTAATATTCCTGTAACCCTTAGTCGAGCAGAAATTCACTGATGCTTAATCTCTATGTAATCATTACCAACGTTGTCACCAAAACCTCTTTTAGAGAACCCGGAGGGACAAAAACACTTGAGTCTTTTCTTGGACTAGTTCAAGGTATTTTCAATTCCGGCAATCAGGGTAGAGAGAGCCTGAAGTTTTCAAAACAAAGCATGTCAAATCATTATTGGTGAATGGTTTCATTAGCAGTGGAATGGTGAATCCATTCCAGGGTTTAACCTAAACTGTAAAGAGTTTATCCAAATTGTAGAATGCTATCCCCAATATAGATTCTACATTTTGGATAGAGCCTTTAAGACTTGGATGAAAGCACAGAGGCGATCCTGCCCCCACCATTATGGGAGCTGTCACTGTGCTAAATGCAAGATAACTTGTTGATGAAGGCCACATGTCATAACAAAGAGACGTGTTTCACCATTTCGGGGAGCACATATGTGCTAAACATATTATTCAGTTTGATCCTTAGACAGGATGAGGGAAAAGAAGGGGGGAAATCCTATACTTTTCTCCTTACTGTTGCTGTGATACCTTCTTGAAACAAGGTTCTGTGTAAATCCAGTAACATCAAAAATCCACCAAACAGTGATAACTTTATTGGGCCAACCAAAATGCATAATATGCATGTTACAAGCTTTCAAAGCTCCACTGGCTTGCAGCAGGTATATTGGGCATTTTGGTTGGCCCAGTGAAGGTACCATTTGGTGTATTTTTGATGTTACTGGATTTGCTATATGACCAATACATGTTTTCAAGGTTCTATGTAATAAGGTAGTTTACTTTGAGGAATAGTCCAGCAGCACGTATTATTATTATTATTATTATTATTATTATTATTATTATTATTATTATTATTTCCTTCTCCTCCTCTTTAAATAAAACTGAAACTGGTTTAAACCATCAGCTACTGTTGAGTAGGTTGCACTGAAGATGGGGGCAACTTCCATATAAATATTGGTATCTACATAGTAAAAGAAAAATCTGGAAGACTAGCTGTAAAAACTACAGGAAAAGTATACATATATTCAGAAATAACATATGGTAGAGCTGTTTCAGTATCGTACCCTTTGGGAACTGTACCAGTCTGGAATGTAGTTGTAAGACAAGTATGAAATGTTGCTGCCTATCAAAGAGAAATGTGGGAATGATGATAATCATTTTCATGATTATTATGTATTTGTTTAATAGATTACTTTACCATCATTCAGTACTACTGTCTACCATGTCAACTTGCAGTATAAAACATCCACAGTTCAATAAATTCTTAACAGCCAAAATGTGTTTTATTATGCAATCAAAATAAGTCCATCACAATAAAATACATTAGAGTGCCAGGTGTCCCTTATTGTAAGTGATATCCCCTGTTTGAGACTGGGAAAGCCTTTCCTTTCATATAGACTGAAAATATCCCACCCCATTCTGTATTTTCAGGTGTTGGCTCTTCATAAAGACAGTGTGTGCATCATGTAATTTATGAATTTGGACAATATGTTAATTTTACATGGCTACGTGAACTTAAAGCCATACTTTCATTTAGTATGTGGGAAGAACACAGACTTGTTATTAACTATTTCTTGATTGTCAACCTTGCATGTTATGAATCTTGATTGCCCCTTACAACTGAAGTACTTTCAAAAACAAATCCAGTACAAATGCCTAAGATAGAACATGTATAAATAGTAAATTTGGCGGGTTACAAACCGCCACTTGGGACGTCCTCAGGACGTCCCAGTTTAAAAAAGGGGCGTCTCTTCCAAACGCCCCTATTCCTGTTACGGACTCTGTCCGTAACAAATGGCGGCGGCCGTTCCACACGGCTGCCACCATCTTGACGTAACGGACGCTGTACGTCCACACGTCGCGCGGCACTAATGATGTCGCGAGTGTGCCATTGAGCGCGCCACCAGAAGAAGCTCCAGTTTGGCTGCGGCGGCTCCCTCACGGAGCAAACAGCAGCGCCGGGAGACCGCCTCAAAGTGGCGGTTTGTAACGCCTCTCAGACTATTAATTTGCTAGCTTTCTATGTGAAGGTTATATTTTATATGGTGGAACGTTCAATCCTGCAATCTCCACTTGTATTTAGTCATAGGAGGCTTTACCATCTCATTGTTAGTCTCTTTTGATGATTGGAAACATCTCACCAGCTGTTAAAGTACATGATGCATGAACTGTGGTTTGGATCCAAAGGTAACTTTCTAATTTCATAAGCTGTATTCTGCTAATGACAAGACTGTTCTACCTATGCGTTGTCTGTGGGAGTTAGACGGCTTTGACTCTCAGAATATTTTTGGACTCCATTCCGATAATCTCTTAACATTAACTCTACTTGACTGGGCTACTGGGATTGGTAGCTCAGAAACATCTGGAAGTCCACAGCTGCAAACACCTGTGTTAGAATGCAGGTTTTTAAAAAGTAAAAAAGGATGTTCTTCTGCTTATGCATACACAAGTACAGCTATTACAATAATGCTTGGATTTTTCCACAAGTACCTGCATGAGCTTTAGCAGAAGAGTCCCTAAAATGATTTTTGGTTTGATCACAGTTCTTTGGATTCATTCCAAGTTCTTCATTCCCTACATGCCAGTGTATTGCTTGAGGTGTGTGCGTGCAAATTTTGTAGAATTGAAATTGCATTGTTTAAAACAATGTTTTCTTTTTCTGTTGATGTACTTTATGTTAAATTTTGTTCTTTGTGTTGAATATCTTTTGCTTGCACCTAAACTTTATGTTGATTTTGCTTCATTTTTTTTCTTCATTTCCCATGCTGTTCAGTTTTGGGATGCCAGGAAAACAAAGGTTTGTTCATTCTTTGCAGTCAATTTGTTTGAAAAATGCAGTATTGCTTGATGTGTAATCTTTTATATGCCTGTTTATAAGATGCAGCAATCCTGCTTATTAAACTGGCTCATAATTTCATTAGCAGTACCATTTTACAGTTTAATTCCTTTAGTTTCATACAGAGTGATTAGAACTAATAATATATGTAGTTGCATTGTATAGAGATGCAGAAATTATGTCTAAGATATACCTCCTAATCCCCTTTCCCGAATATTCAGGCTTGTTACATAGAGTGTTTGCTTGTGGAAGTATCACTCCTTTGACATCTACATTTTCTTAATGCTTTTTTTTCACTTCGTTTTAGGATTTATTGTTCACTGTTATTGGTACCTGTAATTGGCACTGTGTCTCTGTGTGCTTACATTCATCTTTTCCATAGTTTCTAACAGCAGCTGAATAACATCACGTGCACATTTAGATTTTCACCACTAATTTTATTAACAATTGTGATATTGTGTTTTTGTTGATCAGTTCAATTCAGATGTTCCTTTTATGTTGCAGCATCTTCAGCTAACTATTCAGGCATTGCAAGATGAGCTACGGACTCAGAGAGACCTTAACCATCTTCTCCAACAAGAAAGTGGAAACAGAGGTGCTGAACACTTTACCATTGAACTTACAGAGGAGAATTTTCGAAGGCTTCAGGCTGAGCATGACAGACAGGCAAAAGAGTTATTCCTCTTGAGAAAAACCCTGGAAGAAATGGAGCTGAGAATTGAAACTCAGAAGCAGACACTAAATGCCAGAGATGAATCCATTAAAAAGCTTCTAGAAATGCTGCAGAGCAAGGGGTTGCCATCCAAAGGAATGGACGATGACAATGAACGAACTCGAAGGATGGCTGAGGCCGAATCTCAGGTTAATCACTTAGAAGTGATTTTAGACCAGAAAGAGAAGGAAAACATACATCTGAGAGAGGTAAGAAAAACATGTTGGTTTGTAAACAATATTCAGTTAAGAGTCCCCCCCCTCATTAATTTGAAAATAAAATGGAAACAGAAAGCTATTAGGCTTCTTTCTTTAACATGTTTTTCAGATGGTCCTTGTGAAGTCAATTACTGTATGGTGTAGGTTTGAAAATAGGTTATCATTGCCTTACACTGCCTCATTTAATTTCTTGCTTGCAGTTCTGTGGAAGTTAACACTGTTTATCAGTGGCAGTTAATGGATCATCCTTTTTTTTTTTACATAATCATATAAAGGCAGTTTCCAACGGTGACTTCACTCCCCACTGTATTGCCTTGTCTGTGCCCAAAGTGGCTTCAGTATCATGGAAAACTGCAGTGAGAAGGAGAGGGGAAGAAAGTTCTGCCAATGTAATATTGGACTTATGTGATAATATACGTAGTAATTATTGTGTTAATGTAAGGTTGATTCAGGTTTGAATGGTGTTTTTGTGTGTGTGTCCTATTTTGCAGCAGTTTTGTCAAACACAAACCTTTTTCTCACATTAAGATGCTGGCTCAAATCCAACAGGAAAGATTCAGAGAGGCAAAAGGGAGTCTTGTACTGTGATCCCTGTTTATATCAGCTGCCTGAGTGGGGAAGGCAGACACAAAATACAGGTCTCTTATTTTCCATCCCAAACAGCTGCTTCATCGGATTTTAGCCTGGAAAAATGTGCCTCGTACATTTAGTTCCATCAGCAATTGTTTTAATTTGTATGCTGCATCAAATCTTCATTTTAGGGAAAAGGTGGGGTGTAATTAAAGTTAATAATGATGAAGATGGTGCTACAAAATATTTGTTTTCATGTCTGCTTCCTCATCCAGCTTAGGACTGCTTCCACATGCATATGTCTACTACCTGGATTGAGTCAAACAAATGTAGCACATAGTCTAAGATGTGATATGCACAATTGTTCTAATTCTTATCTATGCAAACTTTCACAGAATGACTGAAATATAATGGATGTTGGCGAGTGTAAAAATCTTACACTGTTTCAGACAGTTTCATGAGTGGCTGCATATTCTGCATGAATACTGAAGTAGAGACATCTTTAAAAAAAAAAAGAAATGAGAAATGTAAGAAATTATGTAACTACCTGACTTTAACACTTGGTTATTAAATGATAGTGAACTGTCAATATTACGCTTGTTTTCATGGGGCAAAAGTCTGTGCAGAAAATAGTCAAAGTTGATAGTTAAAAAAGAAGTGCTGAAAGAAAATAAATGTTTGGCTCTTTGGGGGCTTTGTCCCTGTTTTTGCTTCTTCCTCTTTTTTTAGTGCTGGCAAAGTTGGAGATAGCTTTTAGGCTATGATGATAAGTAATGACGTTTATCCCTTGTTTTACTCACACTGACCTTCAGTCCTTTTCTAGTTGCTTCCTGGCTTATTTTCACACAGCGTATGTTCATATGTAGGGGGGCACCTTGTGCATCATAAAAAAGAGCTTTGCATACAGTTATGTGATTAGAAAGTTTTTAATATACAGGACATGCTGAACTCATCTATAACTGGGTGGTGGAACCCAGAACACCATTCTACCACTTTTCAGTGCTCAGTTATGGGCAGTCATTATATTCATTGTTCTCAAAACTATTCCTGAACTCTGAAAAAAAAAATACACATGTGAAGTACAGATGCACATTTGAAATATAGTGCATCTCACCCTGGTGGAGAAGGCTGTGCCTGCTATGTCCCTCCTGAGTCTACTGTGATGACTCTTGAGGGGCAATTTTACAACTCCTCTGTGTTCTCCATTTTTGTTAATACAGCAAAAACCAAAAATCAGACATGGTCTGCCCTTGAAACAAAAGATGCTTTCGAATAGAGAAAACATCTTGAGCAGACTTTCAAACAGAGAACTGTTCCTCTATAAAGGAGGATACACAGCCGCCCGCTTTACATTTTGCATTATTTGCATGTTCACTTTAGCTTCCTTGGGCACAGCCATATGAAAACGATGTCAGTGTTTTGTAACAAGTCTTTCTGAAATGGATAACTGCCTTTTCTTTTTTCACAACAGCCATTTGGAGAGCATTGGAGACTAACACTTCCATGCAGTGTGCAAATGCTTGTTTCTAAAACTGACAACAAAATTTCCATTTTACCAGGAGTCAGTCAGCTTGAGGAAACTCTTGGTTTGGGGTACTTTATAGGAAATTGTATTTTGTTTGTCTGGGAGCAACTTTCCAGAATGTATTGTTGCCTCTACAATGTTTCTTGCTTGTCTCAGAAGGACTTCATGGCTAAAATGTAGAGTAAGAAATAAAAGAAAATATTATTTGAGGAAAAGTACTCTAAAATTTTACATGGGAAGATAGTCCCTCTTTCAGAGCATAGCTAAAATGAGCAGAGTGACTGAACAAAACTTTTGGAATATTTTGATAATCTGAAATAAATGTGTAAATTTGCATTCTCTGATGTATAGATTACCATGTCTTGTTAGAGAAGAAAGCAGCGGGTCAGAAACAATTGTCATTCTTGGAATATACATTGCTTTTCCCATAGAAAGGACACTTTTCATATTCTTTCCTGATTTTCATTATCTGTAAAAAGAAGGCATATCTACTTCACACCATCATTATATTTTGATTAAATCCCACATCCTTTTCAGACAGTTATTTTTTAACTGTATCTCATTTTATTTTTAACTGTATCTTGTTTTATTGTTGTAATCCACTAGGATTCCAAGTGATTAAGCGGATGATGATGATGATGATGATTATAGCACAGTGGTGGAGTAATTGCTTAAATTTTTACCTAATGGTATCTGATCTTTGTTGTTGTGTGCCTTCAGGCATTTCTGACTTATGGCAATTTGAAGGCAAACCTATCACTGGGTCTTCTTGGCAAGATTTGTTCAGAATGGGTTTGCCATTGCTATCCTCTGAGGCTGAGGGAGTGTGACTTGCCCAGGGTCAGGCCATGGCTGAACTTGTTCTTAGAGAGGTGTAGATTCAAACACATAGGGGATTCTTTCCTTGCTGAACAGCAGCTTTCCTTCTTGCATACTGCCTTACTAGCTATTTTAAACTGGTCAGGATAGGGTGAGCTCCATTGAGAAATGATCAGTACTGCAAGAATGTTACGTAATTCAGGGTATGTTCCAAAAATAAGTAACTCTTTTTATATGTGTGCCATTTTTTAACCCCATTGTGGGAGAAAGGCAGGATATATATCCTTGAAATAAATTAAAAAAATTTTTTTGGTACAAGCATGAATGAAATAGTAGAACTGTAGTCTGCATGAAGAATCTAGATTCAGATACAATCTTTCCAGGTTTTGAAATTTTCATACTTAGAAAAACTATATAACCTAAGAAATGTATTTTCTGAATCAACCCTGCACTAGCTTAAAATATTTGCTGTAAGACACCAGCGGCAACAGCAATGACACTCACTCCTTCTTTGCTTCCTCCTCTTCACATTTGGTGTTAAAACAGTGTTAAAAATAGTGGAGATATATTTGCTAAAGACTGTATTCTGTTCTCTGATCTTTTCCTCATAAACCAAAATATATCTGGACCAGCTCAGTAAGAACACCCAGATTTATATAATGAAAGTTAGATTATTCATGTGGTAACGGTTCTGAATTACATCTCCCTTCCAAATTTCTTGAATATGGAAACTCTTATCTTAAGGTGCTTTTTGAAAGGCACTTATTGAAAGAAAAGTGGAATCACAACAAAAGTGGAATTTCCATGTGAGAATTCTGCCCCCCCCCCCCGGCAGCTTTTTTTGTACATTGGTTTACTTTTCAGTTGCTTCCCACTTAAATTGAATTCCTCAGCAAGGTTATCTGTATTCTGAAATCTTTTCAACAGTTTAGCAAACAACATTTTAAAGAAGCATTTTTAAAACGCCTGATGATTGGTTATATGATTGTAATCCATTTATACTGTTTCAAAAGGGAAAAAAATAATGTTGCTTGATACAAAGATACTTTAAAAATGACTGTGTTAGAAGTGTGACTATTTAATTAAGATGAATTTTTACATACTGATAATTGTGGTGGTGGTAAGGCTGGTGATTTGGGTTCCAGTGTTATTGTTATAATTTAATATGTCCATTACTTTCAATAGAACTTTAATCTTAATAATAAAGAACTTTAGTTGGACTTGAATCTGTTATGCTTTACAAGGTTTGACTCCTTTCTGCTGTGGTGAGATTGTGTGCTCTTATGAGGCAAGAGGCTATACTGACAGCTATGCTGTGTGTTTTTGTTTTTCTCTTCTTCCCTTTCTCTCCCTTTTCTTTCTCTATGTTTCTTTTTTTAAATTTTCTGCTTTTACTTTCTGAATGTATATTATCTTGGTTTTGATTGTAAATTAGACTGTTAGTGTTAAATTAATGAATAAACAAATTGTGAAAGAAGACAACCAGGTCTTGGAAGAGCAGCTATGAAGGAACAAGAGAAGATCCCAAAGTGTAAAGATATGTCAGTGAATACTCACCAAAGCCTTCGACACTGTGAGTAGAAAAGGTCTGTGGCAGATCCTGGAATGACTAGGATGCCCGCCTCCCCAAATTCCTCAAAATGATCATCCTGCTACATAAAGTCCAGCAAGGTCAAGTCAGATATGGCGAAGCTCTCTCGGAGCCCTTTCTAATAACTAATGGTGTAAAACAAGGTTGTGTTCTCGCTCCAACTCTATTTACAATCTTCTTCAGCATGATGCTCCAAAGGGCTATGGCAGATCTCAAAGAAGAAGACGGCATTTATATATGCTACTGATGGTAGCCTATTTAACTTAAGCCGCCTGAGGGCCCGCACTAAGACTCTAAACTATCTAGTCCGTGAGCTGCTTTTTGCTGACAATGCTGCCCTCGTTGCCTATATGAAAGCAGCTCTGCAGCGCCTAACATCTTGTTTTGCAACAGCTGCAGAGTTCTTTGGACTGGAAGTCAGTCTGAAGAAAATGGAAGTTCTCTACCAGCCGGCATCTCAGGAAGAACACTACCATCCCCACATCTCTGTAGGCACATCTGTGCTTAAGTCCGTCCAGCAGTTCACCTGCCTGGGAAGCATCATCTCCTCAGATGCCAAGATTGATAAAGAGATTGATAACAGACTGGCAAAGGCATATAGTGCATTCGGAAGGCTTCACAAAAGAGTCTGGAGTAACGAACACTTGAGGCGAAGCACAAAAATCAGTGTGTATAGAGCCATTGTACTGTCTATTCTCCTCTATGGGTCTGAAACATGGGTCACCTATCACCAACATCTACGACTCCTCAAACGCTTTCATCAACGCTGTTTACGCACAATTCTAAATATACACTGGACTGACTTTGTGACAAATGTTGCTGTCCTTGAGCAAGCAGGGATCACCAGCATTGAGGCCATGCTATTGAGGACGCAGCTGTGCTGGGCAGGACACGTTTCTAGGATGAAGGACCATCGCCTCCCAAAAATAGTATTCTATGGTGAACTCGCCATGGGTCAGCGTAAGAGGGGCAATACTCCCTGAAACAACATCTCAGGCTTGGCCAAATTGATCACCAACAATGGTCTGCCCTGGCCTCACTTCGGGAGGCATGAAGACGCACTATCCACGATGCTGCAGCCTTTTTCGAAAGCTCACGGCAAACGAGTCTTGAAGAGAAACGACAATGCAGAAAGAACCACAACCTGGAAAGATCACCCAAGGAGACTTTCCGCTGTGCTTTCTGCAACTGGACCTGTTTGTCCCAGATTGGCCTTTTTAGTCACCAACGTGCTTGTACAAAGTGCGGGATGAGTCCTTCCTGAATCTTCGTTTGCGAAGCAAAGCCAGAGAGAGAGAGAGAGAGAGAGAGAGAGAGAGAGAGTAAAGTTAAGGGTGTCTATCCTATCATATTTCCAGTTTCTACATATGGTTGTGTAAGCAGTACAGTGAAGAAAGCTGATTGGAAGAAAATCAACTCATTTGAAATATTGTGCTGGAGAAGAGGTCTGTGGAGATTGCTAACTGCTAAAAAGACAAATGAATGGGTCCTAGAGCAAATCAAACCTGACATCTCCTCACATGCAAAGATGACTAAACTGAGACTGCCAAAGTTTTCTGTGGGTTTTCTGAGCTACGTGGATATGTTCTGGAAGAGTTTATTCCTGATTTTTAGCTTGCATCTGTGGCTGGCATCTTCAGAGGGTGGTGGCTTGGAAGTATGTGGGGTATATATATTTGTGTGACTCTTGGTTGGGAGGAAGTGTTGGGAGGAAGGTTGGGAGGAACATAACATTGTGTCTTAAAAATATACCACCATTTTTCAAACTGAAAGCTGTAAATAAATAAATGAAAATATTTAAAAAATGCAGATAAAAGAGATTAAATGAAGCCTGGTTGTGAACCCTGCAGATTAGGAACCAAATAATAAACCCCAAAGATAAGACTGTTGTGGGATGTATTTTCTACCTAAACAACATAATGATTTCTGTAGCCCAGTGAAGGATCATCCTTTCTTCCAGCCACCTTAAAGACAACTGGAACATCTGACTTGGATGTAGCAATGGCCCTTACAAACAGATTTCCCACATATGGTTCACATTTTTGGGAGGGGTTACTCTTTTTGTTTAATGGCCCTGAATACATGTTTTGTCTCTCTTTTTATGGATATTACTGTAAAGAATACTTTCTCTGGGAAGTGGTTCAAAGGTTTCTAGAAATGATTCGTTGTTTGCATCCTTCTTTAACCTGGAGAATTTGTAAACCCTAGTTTCTCAATGGCAAACTGTCTGTGGACATCTGCACATCCATGTCAGTCCTGAGATCAATATCTGATTAGTCCTTCTGAGAGAGGATCAAGTGAACATTCCTTTGTTGCCTTCCCACTTTTGAACAGAAGGAGAGCTCTTTTGCCCCTCCTGAAAAAGCAATCATGGTCCAATTGTATTAGAAAATACTCCAATGCCAAATCAATAGAATTATTGGAACAATTTTTGCCCAACTTTTTTTCTCAATCTAAAAGTGATGTATGATAGGTGGCTGACCCTTGTGGGTGTGCGTGGGTGTACGTGTATGTATGCGCGCATGCACATATGTGTGTGTGTGTGTGTGTGTGTGTGTGTGTTGCCTGTCAACTTACAGTGACCCTGTGAATTTCTTAGGCAAGGAATACTCAGAGGTGGTTTTGCCAGTTCCTTCCTCTGAAATATAACTTACAGTACCAGGTCTTCATTGGCAGTCTCTCATCCATGTACTAACCAGAGCTGACTTTACTATGCTTCCAAGATCTGACCGTGCTGATGCATTTAGGGTATCTAGGCTGCATTGTTTAAAAACAATGGTGACAATGGGCTAGTCTATACAATGAAAATTATCCTGGTAGAATGCATGTAGAATGTGATCTGCCCATATGCAATTTGAACTTAGCTCTGAGTTAGACGCCAGAGTTGATACAGTTCTGGTGGATGTAACCTTGATTCCTGCTTGTCCAGTATTAATTGATATATTTCAGTTTGTGCAGCCTGATGATGTGGACAGCATTCTTGGAGAAGTGAGAGCCACTACATGCATACTAGACCCTTGCCCTTCCTGGCTCATTA
This sequence comes from Sceloporus undulatus, assembly GCF_019175285.1. NCBI lineage: Eukaryota > Metazoa > Chordata > Lepidosauria > Squamata > Phrynosomatidae > Sceloporus > Sceloporus undulatus. Next base: position 58,497,813 of record NC_056523.1, read on the forward strand.
AACAGGCCAGAGGAGGACTGGTGGAATGGGTAAGGGAAGTGATTAATGCCTCTTTACAGCAAAGCAGGGTCCCAACATGCTTAAAAGAGGCTGTGGTAAGACCTGTTTTGGGGGGAAAAAAATCCCTGGATTCTACTGTACTAGATAATTACAGGCCAGTCTCCAACCTTCCATTTTTGGGCAAGGTGCTGGTGTGTGTGGTCGCCTTTCAATTGCAGGATTCCTGTATGAAATGGATTATCTAGATTCATGTCAATCTGGTTTCAGACCTGACTATGGGACAGAAACGGCTTTGGTCGCCTTGGTGGATGACCTATGCAGGGAACTTTCTACTGGACCTCTCAGCAGCTGTCAATACCACTGACTGTGGTACCCTTCTGAGTCACCTCTCTGGGATGGGGTCTGGAGGCACCGTTCTACAGTAGCTCTGTTCTTTCTTGGAGGGGCGTTCTCAGAAGATGGTACTGGGGGATTTCTGTACGTCTCCTTGTCCATTGGCCTGTGGGGTCCCTCAGGACTCAGTCCTGTCCCTTATGCTTTTTAACATCTACATGAAGCCTCTGGGAGAGGTCGTCCATAGTTTTGGAGTAAAGTACACCAGTACACGGATGATACACAGCTCTATCACTCCTTTCCACCTAATTACAAGGAAGCTGTTTCTGTCCTAAACCAGTGCCTAGCCGCTATAATGGACTGGAAGAGGGGTAACAAATTGAAGCTTAATCTAGATAAGACAGAGGTGCTCCTGGTCAGTTGAAAGACAGATCCAGGAATAGGGATTCAGCCTGTGTTGGATGGAGTTGCACTCCCCCATGAAAACTCAGGTTTGTAGTTTGGGGGTACTTCTGGCTTCAGCACTGGGTTTGGAAGCCCAGGTGGCCAGGATTGCTTTTGCACAGCTAAAACTAGGGTGCCAACTGCACCTATTCCTGGGGAAGTCAAATCTGGCCATGTTTACATTCCATCTGGATTACTGTAATGCGCTGTACATGGGGCTGCCTTTGAAAAGTGCTCAGAAACTTCAGTTGGTCCAAAGAGCTGCAGCCAGGTTGTTAACTGGAGCTGGCTTCTGGGAGCATACAACTCCCTTGTTGTAAAAAGCTCCATTGGCTGCCAGTCCATTTCTGAGCACAATGCAAAGTGCTGGTTTTGTCCTATAAAGCCCTATACAACTTGAGTCTAGGATATTTGAAAGTCCATATCTCCCTCTACAAGCCCCTCAGAGTATTGAGATCATCTGGAAAGGCCTTCCTCTCTGTCTCACCACCCTCTCAGGTGCGTTTGGTGGAAATAAGAGAGAGGGTCATCTCTGGGGCTGCTCCCAAAGCCTTGGAACTCCCTCTCTAGAGTGGCCAGGATTGTGCCATCCTTACTATTCTTCTGACACCAAGTGAAGTCGTTCCTGTGCAGTCAAGCCTTTTAAGCTGCGAAGGACTGGGTTTTTAATGCTGGGCTATACAAATTTTAATGGTTTGTATTTTAACATGTTATATTTTAATTTATAACTGTTCTAATACTTAAAATTGTTTAATTGTTTTTAATTGTTATATTTATATATTTTGATATTGTATCGTTTTTAAATTGCATTGTTTTATACTTGTTTGCCTCCTTGAGTCCCTGTATTGGGGAAAAGACAGAAAATAATAATAATAATAATAATAATAATAATAATAATTCTTTTTGGGGGTGGAGATTGAAAAAAGTCCTCAAAATCTAAAGAAAGAGCTATCACACATTTTAGTGTATTAAATAGAAGGATATGCATTATTGAACACATGGATGTCAGATTATTAGCATGGCAGTGCATTTTGGCAGAGGGCGGGCAGATGGGTGTTTGTTTACTTCAAAAGGCTATGGTCATTTAAATAGTGAAGGGGTAAGGAGGAAATAAGCAAATAGTTCTTTGGCTCTGCATCTCTCCCTCATTCCCCCCCCCCCTTGTTAACACTTTCAGGCCTTATTAAACCTCCCGATACACTGCTTTTTCTGAGAAGCAAGGAGAAATAAACTTTTGTTTTTTTCGAACACACAACACACTATCACTGGTACTTCCAGGGCCAGCCATATTACACCGGTGCTAAAAGATCTGCATTGGCTGCCTATTCGCTTCCGGGCACAATATAAGGTGTTGGTGATGACCTATAAAGCCCTAAATGGCCTGGGCCCAGGATACCTGAAGGACCGCCTCTCCCCGTACATTTCGTCCCGCACCCTCAGAACATCTGGGCAGCAACTACTTAGGGTGCTTGGGGCCAGGCTAACCTCCACTACGAGGAAGACATATTCCATCACCGCCCCGGCCCTTTGGAACACGCTGCCCACAGAGCTCCGCTCGGCCACCTCCCTGGCCCAATTTAGAAGGGATCTAAAAACCCTTCTATTTCAGGCTGCATTCCCCGATTAAAGTCCAGTAGGCCTCCCTTCCTCTTTTATTGGCAAGAGGATTGGCTAATCGGGGCTTTTATTCTGTTTTGCTGTATTTGTTTTTAATCTGTAATGTATATTTTGTATGTTGCACTGTTTTTATTATGTTGTTAACTGCCCTGATCTTTGGAAGGGCGGTATAAAAATAAAAAATTTATTATTTATTATTATTTTATCCACAACCTCACCCCCTGCCAGGTCGTGCCTCAGAAGGTATTTCAAGGCACTGTTCTGGTGGCTATTGTTTCCTCTCCTCTTACCCACCACCTGGGAGAAGCGCAAACTCTACCTGCGGGAGTGGGATGGGGGGAAGAATATCACTGAAGGCTTTATCTTTTTATTGTACAGAGAGAAAAGATGAACACTACATTTTTTGATCAAAAACTTATTTAAAGCCAAGATCATATGACATTAGCATGAATAGGTGACAACGCATGCAGATGTGTGGATGTCCTCTCCTTTGATTGACCGCTACATGTAACCAGCAGAATATCAATAAATGAAAATATGTAGGAATGAGCCCCGAGAAGTGAAGGCATGAAAAAGCCACACCACCTATATAACACACGTGTGTAGACCACCCCAATGTGATGAAATGCCTACTTTTTAGATCTTGTGTATGTGTCTCTCTCTCTGAATGTGAATCCTGCAACAAAAGGTGATGGGAGTACTAAAGTTTCTCATCTGCTAGTCTGAGTCAGAATTGTAAGAAAATGCATTATGGATTATTTTATTATAATTCTACCTTCTCTTTCTCAAAACAAAGTAACACAGCACCACCACCTCAGAGTTAATCTTACAACAGCCCCCATAAGGCAGGTCAATTTGCATGATGATGACTTTCTCAAGGCCACCCAGTAAGTTTCATAGGGAGATGTGAATGTCATCTTTGGTTTATTTCATCCAAGTCCAGCTGATTAAATGGTTTAAATACCAACCACAGAATATGTATACCTATTGCAAAACATAGGATGTTTGCATTTTTTCTTTAAATTTCATTGTCATATCTCTGTTCTTTCTAAACTTGTCCATAAGTCTTGCAGAACCATTTTTATCACATGCAAATCTAGCACAGATGTTTGGTATTATTCTTTCTTAAACATAGTGACCACACATGCTTCACCCTAAGTACCATTAAGTATTTTTTTATTATTGCTATTAAAATCTTGCCTTCGGCAAAGTCCCACTAAATCTCCAGTAAAGTCTAATGTTAAAATTCCAGCAAGTACTTTATATATACATATACTCGCACACAGTGTCTGTGTATATATTCTTGCATATTTAATACATTTTCACCAAAATCATCTTCTGATGTCACCATTATATGTAATTTTTATACAGGCCTTCTGTGATACTTATTATGTTAAAATGTAAACACAGAACTAGGGTGTTCGTGTATATAATTATGTATATAATTCACATGTACACAGACTCTCTTAGAATGTGGTAACTGTAAAATGTAAAAACCTTAGCTGCTGTCTTTGAAAATAACCAGCTTAAATGATGAAGGTTGATAATAGGACTTGAACTGCTGGTGTGAATTATTTATTGCACAGTTTTTAGGAGCAAAGAGCAAAGTTCCTCCTTCTATAGAACAGATGCTTTGCAGACATCTTGTGTTTACTGTAAATGCCTTTCACTGGAGCCAGTAGTAATTTACTAAGGAAGTGTTTTATCGACACCAAGCATTTCTTCCCCCACTCTGCTTGAAAAGATAGTTATATAGATGTAAGGACCACTCTAGCTCCAACCTTTTTATTTGGCTCATTAGTGTCTCTTCCCCCTCTTTCTTTCAGGGGGCAGGGAGAGGGAAGGGTCAAGATATTAAATTAATCAGCAGTGTATAGATGGTGTCTCTTTTAATATATATACATACACAATACACACACAGCAAGCAAATAACTTGCCAAATCTGTAAATGTGAGGGTTTTAAATATATATATGTGTGTGTACCCTATAAATATCTTTCCATTAAAAATACTCTCCTTAAGGCAATTCTCTTATAACAAAATTCCCTGAGTGCTTAAAAATACCATATTTTGAAGTGATTGTGTGGGTGTGGAGGAGGATTTTTTTGGCAAGTGCTGCAGACAGGAAAAAATAGATTTATTCCAATTATACTCTAGAGAACAGTAATTATGTTCAAGGTTGGATCAAGACATTCCCCCAAGAAAATACAAAGTACCAAAGACTGGTCAAATTGTTTAAGCATTTAAGACAAGAGAATTCCAGAAAGACCTTTCCCCTGCTCCACAAAGTATTCTTGTGAATTGTTTTGGAGGAAATTAATCTCCCACATACACAGAGATATTTTCCCCCAATGGTACATGTATATGGATTGCAAGCATGGTACAAAAACGTATTGCTGCAATACCAAACTAGATCCAAAGTACATGGCTTTGTGCACATGTACTGTGTTGATACGAATCTCTCTACTGTTCATTCTCTTATTTAATTGGCTTAAAGGAAATATGTTTGCAAAATGTTCTACTTCTGACAAGGGATCAAATTGGATGAATATTGTGGTTCTTTAGTCCAGTATTCTGCCACAAACACTGGATTTTAATTTTTATGTTTCTTCCAGCTAGACTGCCATTTTAGTTCTTAAGAGATGCTCCAGGGTCTTTCCCTTTTTTCTTCCCCATCTGTCCTTTGTCAATGAGGTGTTTGGTGGAGCTTTTACTATATGGTTTTTAAGACACAATGGACATTGTATTTTGCACTGTGTTATCATTTGTTTTCCTTTATCCTATTGTTTATAAACATTTAAAACATTTTTCTTTGCTTGTAAACGGTTATAGGAAAGCACATATAAATGTTTTAAATAAAAGAATGTGATTTAGGGATCTGGAGACTGCCCTTTGTTGGAACAATATAAATGCACAGTTGCTAAACATGTTGTTTCTATTTCTCTGTCCCATCAAGCAGTTAACTCTTTCAATACTATTAGCCAGCCTGGAAACACAGACATAACAGAATATCACACTTTATTAACAGGAAGTATAGCCTGTGATCCAATCCTTCTCAGAGTGTGCTGATTTCACACATAGAAGGTTAGAATCTAGGGAGAGAAGAAAAGCGAATAATGAAGAGGGTATGGAGGAGTATGAAAAATAGGATAGTCTGGTTTATTTCCTGCATCTCTATTCCCCTCATCTCTCTCACCTGTGGTAACTGATGGTACATTGTGCGCATATAGCCATTCATGACTTCCGGCCGGTGAACAAGATGCGCGAGGAGGTTTTGGCTGGAGCTCTGCCAAGAACCTCTTGTTTGGGGGTTTAAAACTCCAGACTTTTGGAATTAAAACCGGCCAGTTCTGGAGACAAAAGAACTTCTGATCAGTGGTTTCAGTGACAGGATTGGCCCAGAGAAAGTGTGCATCAGGAGACACATTTGGAAGAGCAGGAAGAGGAAAAAGAGAGCAGCTCTTGTTACAGGTTTTGGGATATTTCATGCTTCTCATTTAAGAGGCAAGCCCAGAAGGCCTCAGTGCTAGCTGGCCTTGTGGCAGGAACCGCTTGAATTCGGTACAGAGAATAATCCTCACCCCTCCAAATATTGTTGGACTTCACTAAAACAATGGCACTTGGCAACCAAGCAGCAACAACAGGGAAGAGGATACACAAAGCTAAGAGTTTTCAAGCATTTATGGGAGCTTCTCCGTTTTCTGTGGGCACCAGATGGTGGAGAGCACCTGTTGTGGGGGGGGGGGAGGATTATTACATATAGTCTGGCTGCTCTGTCTCCTTTCTCCCAACTGCTCCCTCTCACTCATGAGCGTTTCACTGGTTTCCAGCTTTCAAAGGGCCAGTGCATTGTTCACTCCCTTGTGGGGTAGCTGTATCATGCACTAAATCTCAAAAGACATGACTAGGTGTACAACAGACTGTGTTTTCCACGTGTGACTTAATTCTGTAGCTTCATTCAAAGTGCAATGCAAATATAGTAACTGCATTGGCTGTGATGCTAATTCACATGATGAATGCCTATCCGCCATGTTCTCTTCCTCATTAACAGTGATCAGCTATCTAAATAAATAGCTTGAGAGATGATCATTGCTAATTTCAGTCTTTGTTATGGAATTGCTGTGCATCTCTGAGTGTCCCTGCTATGCCTACTAATGCCATCCAATATTTCACAGTTGAATAGCAGGAGACATGTGGCTGAGTCACATCAGAATATGGTCAAAAGGGTGGGCCCAGGCAATAAGATGCCAAAAGTAGTTAGTGAGGAGGTATTATTTTAAGCAGAGAAATCCTGCTATTTATGTATGTGTTTTGTGTTTCTTAAACTCTGCCCTTTCTTCTCCTCTCCCTCCTGCTGTGTTAATGTAATGCAGACTATTATTGTACTTTGCACTCAGTTTTCAGCAACTGAAGTAATCCAAAGATGAAGGAGGAAAGTGGGAGAAAGAAAGATAAACTGGGGCATTTTAAAAGCAGCTAAGATGGTGGGATGGCAGAGGATTAACTGGGACTGTCTCTGTTGACCCAGGAAAGTTGACAGGTAGGCATACTGTGTACAGAAAAAATCATTGCTGTTTTTCATAAATTCTGTGTTTCTTCATATGGTTATACATCTGTGAAGGTATGGGAGGAGCATGCTTAGATTAACCTTTTATTTTTGTGTGCAAGCTTCATTTTTTCCCCTCATCTCAACCCTTTTCTACTACCAAATAGCCATCCTTCAGTAAACTCTTAAATAATTCTGTAACCCTTTAAAGGTAACATAGGCAAAAATACTGGAGTGAATTATAGTCAATTACTCTAGGTCCACTAGTCTGTGTATTGGTTTTGAAAGACTAATGAGGTACGTATTAAAGGACTACATAGTCACAACCACATATGGCATCACCTTTATACAGTTCATGTTTATAGGGTTTTTTTTCTCAAAAATTATCTCTTGTAGACTGTTGTCAGAAGTATAAGAAAGCGTTTCAGAAACATCTCTGCAAAAGATCAGGAAATAATTATTCGATGGGAAAAAGACCCTAGGCTTCTAAAATGTTCTAAAATTTCTCAGACTGTTTTTCAGAGAAGGATGTGCTTCCTCTTCAGTATGTATGCTGTAATTTTATCCTTGTTGTACTCTTAATGATTTATACTGTTTTAATTTATTCAATTAATATTTTTCATACAACTTTCTTTTAAAAAAAAACTTGTTAAATTTATTTTCCCCCTCCACTGGCTCTATTATGTTTGACTTTGTTGAGAGAAAGCTGGGCTATAACTAAAAACACACATAGGTACACACATATTTGTTGGGTGTCCTTCTCTCTTAAAGTGTCTTTCCACTGGCTTGGATTGTAGCTTGAGCTCCCAGCTAAAACCTTAACATCTCATGTCTGTAATTCAGCTCCAGCTAGTTTATCACTTTTTAGATACAAAGATAAGATTGATCTAATGATATATGCAATAGAGATCATGTTACCAGCATAAAGGTTTGTATAGCTGCAGCAATATATTTTCACTAGATGGCACCCTTGAATGAGGATTATGAGATTTTGGCTGTCTCAGCTGCAAGTCTTGGACAAACACTTCCAGTATATTCTTTCTAAGAATGACTGATTCTGAATGTTAAAGACATAAGTGTAATTTTTCATAGGAACCTGTTAAAATTGGTTACTGTTCAGCTCTCTTTCCCCTGGCAGTCAAAAACCTTTCTGTTTAAGCAGGTTTTCTGTCCATTGCAGAAGTTCTTTTAATTTCAGTGTGTGGTATTTTTTATCATTATTACTATATTTTAACTACTTCTAAAAACTGATTTGAATAAAAGTTTTAATATGATCGTTTGTCTGATTGCTTTTGTAACCTTTGTACTATCCACTGCTTTGGTTTATGTTTTGAGAGAAAAACAAGTTGTAAATTAAATATTAATAAACCGGTTGTAACAGAACTGGTACTTTGGTTGTAAAATTCCCTTAGTTAATACTGTATATAATTAACTAATGCTTTGTTTTGGATACCTAATGTTCTGAGATTATGTAGACAGATCAGTCGCATGTGAATTCAACTCTAGAATTCCTAGACAAAAAGATGCAATTCTTCAATACATTGATCTGGTACTGTAGTAAGTTCCAAAGAATTGAGTGGATTTACTTAAGAACAAGTATAAGATTGGGCTGCATAATGTTCACTCTAATAATGCAAGTCTGCTGAACCAGTAGGAAGTAACTGGTATGTTGTTTGTCTCAAGCTGAAAATAATAGGTTTTGAATAAGGGCAAAAGCATCTTAACCTCTGTCATAGTCAAAATACCTCCTCCCTTTTTATTTGATGTACTTTAGAGGTACTTTAAAAGCAATAAAGTGAAACTCTGGTATGCTCTTGCAACACTGATGTGATTGATGATTGTTTTCATTGCCTATCTGATTGCCTTTTCTGCCAGTCAATGAAAGTAGGTGAAACTATCTACTGTAGTATTAAGCCCAAATGGATAATTGAATTCCAAAATTAGTGATTCAGTACTTGTATACTTTTTAATAATGTAACAGGAATACAAGATAAATACAAGAGTTAATTTAAAAGTTAGGCCACTGTGAGTGTATGTGTAAGAGTCGAAGGCAGCTTGAGGAAGGAATTATTTTAATATCCCCTTATAAAAGGAATATATGGTTTTCTTCAGAGAGTTTTTGATTTATTTTACTTTGTCCTGCTGGGACTAAGAAGATGCACAACCCCTTATGATCCATAATGAATAAGTCAAAAGGGTGGAATAGAGAGAAATCCCCATGCAAAGCCCAGATAATAACTGAATGTGAGTAACAGTGGGTGAGGCTTACTTCCAGCCCAGGCCTGATAGTGAAACCATATATCAAGAAACAGAAGTGACATTTGGATGGGCTTTCTGGGGTAATGGCAAGATACAGGTATCATGGCAGAACAAAGAGAACTGAATCACTTTCATAGATAATCTGGGTGAGAGACTGCTGACTTTGATAACTCCAGGCTATGTTAATTGTTGTGTTTCTTTTTTTAAAAAAATGAATTCACTGTGATTTGAGACTTCATGAACGAAAGAATAAGCAAGGCCCCTGTGAGTGGGTGGTGGTGCGTAGTTGAATCAGTAACAATTTGCTCTGCCAAAATTTGAGAAGAAAACAAGATTATTGTGGAGTAGTGGAAATAAGATCAGAAGCGGCTAAAAGAGGTTTTTTGTTTTTTTTTTAAATGTAGAATAATCCATTCTGAGGCTGGGTTTCTTAGGTTTCTTGTAGATTGGCATGAATGTTATTTGAATCCCTAGGGATTTAAGAAGCTGTGAGCATTCCATATCAGATCTGCTTTCTTCTCTGCAGCATCATTCCCCTGTAGTAGCCCTGAGTCTTGAAAGGTCAACATAATGTACAGTTGATGGGGTAAAATGAAGAGTATACTTCAGTGCTCACTGTCTGGGGGTGTTCTTGAAGTTTATTATATAATCATATGTACTGAATTTATTTGTACAATGATTTCTGTAAACTGTTACAACTAGGCACATCAATGGATGGAAAGAAGTATTTAAAAACTGTAGTAGACTGAGCTTTTACCTTAAAAGCTTTGTCCTGTACATCAAAACCCAAAAGAAATTGTGGTATTTTGGTTTTTCTCCCCTGTTTTTTCTTTTCAAATCTTTAGTGGATTTAGAAAGCAGGGTGTTGTATGTCTAAAACTCTCTTGGCTTCAGAAACCTCATCTAAAATGACTAATGCTCCCATAGTGATCTGTATTCATTTACACTGTAAAATGCTTTTAGAATACTGCACTCTTGGAAGAAATGTAGCTGGAACTAGTTTAAAAACAAAAAATAAAGCCACCTTGTTTTTGATGTACTATTTGGAGCTGTGCGATAAAACCTGCAGATAGGCATTGGTAGAATATAAACTGAAAGACTAAGTAATCTTGTTAGGAACATGTGATTTCTAGAAGTCATGACAGAATAGGGTGGAATATATGCAAAATGTATATGGAGTTTGGATTTATTTATTTTTTTACAATGATGTGAAGCCAGCCTAGGTCATGTTGTTACAAGGTAGCAAAGACCTGAAAACAAATGAGCCAGATGAGAAACCAAACTACCAGTTTTGCTCTTAGCTTCCAGCATAAAGATTTCTTGGCCTGATTGCTGCATATTCAAATATGTTTGGCAGTATTTCTAAAAAACACTGCTTTCCTATACTTAGCATTTACAGTACTGGACTTTGTCTTTAATACAGGAAGCCCCTCTGGGATTTTGTAATGTGCTAAAAAAGATCTTGTCTAAAACTCATGAAAATAAATAACATCTAAATCTGGTTTGAATGAATGAGTAAAATGAACAAAACCCTTTTTTGTGTGTTCAGTTTATATGTACAGTTTACGTGTATGTGTATGTATGTGTACATACTGACATCCCTATACAAGGCAACAGGTATTATAAAACCCATAGTTATCATCCAGGGACTGTTTTATTAATATTTCCACATTTCTTTGTGATGCGCAGATGACCTTCCCAACAATATACCTTCCAGTCTTCCTCCCACACACAGGCTGGCACCCTAGTAGTGGCATGTTGTTGTTGTTGTGTGCCTTCAAGACATTTTTGACTTATGGCGACTCTAAGACAAACCTATCATAGGGTTTTCAGTTAACTTTTTCATGTGTACTAGTGGCATTAGTGACAGCCAGTGTGACATAGTGGTTTGTGTGTTGTACTATGATTGGAGACCAGGTCTGATTCCTTGTTTGACCATGAAACCCACTGGATGACCTTGGGCAAATCACATACTCTCAGCCTCAGGGGAAGGCAATGGCAAACTTCCTCTGAACAAATCTTGCCAAGGAAACCTCATAATAGGGTCACCTTAGGGTCACCATAAGTCAGAAACAACTTGAAGACACACACACACACACACACACACACACACACGTAGCATACACAGGTATAAGTTAACTGTACACCTGTTAATGTCCATTATTGATGATTGTGGAGGCTGATATTCCCTTCCTCCCTCCTCAGTGACCCAAGCCCTCCCATGAAATACTGTAGAGGTACTGAAGCCCTCTCTCCATGGTCATTCCATGTCCTGGTGGAGACCAGGGGGGATTGGAAAAGTGTCTGGCTATGTTCCTGTAGTCAGATACAGAATGATTAGAACAGCCACTGAAACCTCAGAAATATCTCAGATGACCTCAGCAGATGATGTAAAGGAAATCCTTGCTTATCATAAGGACCAGAAGGCTGTCAAAAAGTGAAATCAACTGAAAAGTGGAACCCAGTCTCTTTTAGCTTTCAGAGGCAACACTGGACACTAATGGCACCAAGTCGACTGAGAGAGAAAAACCTATAACTGTGCAGACTGAGAGAAAAATAACAACAGTATGCTGAGAAAAAAGAAGTAGCAGTGGTTGAAAGAGCAGACCAGGGGCCAAAAATGTGGTTTATGGCTATAATTTAGATCTATCGAAACAAGAGAACATCAAAAAACAAGCCATCAAAAAGTAGGGGGGGGGGTGGTGCCTATAATCATTTTAAATTTGGCTAAGGGAATATAGCCAAACATGTTTTCAATTACTTGGGTTCTCCACCAAGCACAAAATGACCATGGAAAGGTTTCAGTGGCTCTGATAAGTCCAGGGATGATGACTGGCATTATTTGCATGGAGGTTGTCATCAGTATCCTTGATACAGAAAAGTTCACTTCCCACACCATCTAGAAAGGTGTAAAAATTAATATACTGTATTAAAAAACTTTTATAGCTTCCCAATACATGGCTATGCAAAAGGGTCTTATATCACCTCTGAGACTGAGAGAAAGAAGTTGGTAGCATGAGCTTTTGTGGACTGAGCCTTCATCATCACTGCAGAGATAATCCAGTTTAACACCACTTTAACTACCATGGTCCAGTGCTGTGGAATTCTGGGAATTGTAGTTTGTTATGGCACCAGAGCTCTCTGATAGAGAAGGCTAAATGTCTCACAAAACTACAGTTCCCATAATTCCATATCATTGAGGCATGGCAATTAAAGTGGTGACAAACTGCATTATTTCTGCAGTGTGGATGCAGCCTAACGGGCGGAACAGATGGGCAGGAAAAAGTGGCTTGATCTTACTTTTTCCAAAATGCGTCAAAACCCCGCTGTCTGCATGGCCTGCTTGCAAGGTGGGCTGACTAAGCATGGGCTGACTGCACGGTGCAGCGTCAAGTCATTTCACTGGCTGATTATTTTTTTTGTTGCGTCTCCATTATTCAGGTGCTCTGTTGCACAAACACACCATTTGACATTACAGTGAACTACAGTAATCAAGGCATGTGGTACCATGGCAAATTCTGTTATCTCCCAAAACAGGCATAGCTGACACACTACCTTTCATTATGCACATGTATTCCTGCTCACTATTGAAACCTTGGCCTCCAGGCTCACAGCGGAGTTCAGGACTACATCCAGCGTGCAACTCTGAGGCATGTGACCCCATTCAGTATAGGCAGAATCAGGTCAGCAGGATCACCGCTGTCTTATTTCAATTTGTTTGATCTCATTCAGTCCATTACTATTAGCAAACACTGCTTTAATGCTGAGACAACTTCTTTGGAATTGGAAGAGAGATAGGATGCCATCATCATAGTGCTAACATCCCAAAACTCCAGCCAACTTCTCAGTGTGCTTTCATGTATATATTAAAAAGCATGGCGACAAGAACCAATCCCTCAGGGACCCTACTGGTCAATACACAGGAATAAGCAGGAAAAGCACCAGCTTTTCTAGTGCACACCTTCAGGAAGGATGGGAGTGATATTAGAACAGTACCCTGAAATCCCATCCCAGAGATGCAGTCCAGAATGATAACATGGTATCGGAGGCTGTTGAGAGGTCCAGAAGAACCAGTAGTGGCAAATTTACCAATACCCAGCATATGTCATCCACAAAAATGACTACAGGTATCTCTGCTACACAGACATACTCTGAAGCCAGATTGAAATGGATCTGGATAATCCATTTCATCCAAGAGCCTCTGGATCTGAGAAGTTACTACATGCTACTGAGCCATGCCAAAAAAGGGATATTGGAGACTGGCCAATCATTATTTAGTGTGAGGAAGTTACGGTAAAAACACCTCACCACAGCTTCCTCTAGGCAAGGTGGAACCCTGCCTTGCTGTGGTGAGGTTTTTTACTGTAACTTCCTCACCACTTAGCATAGCTCCGGCACACATGTGGTGGCTCTCCTCTTTCCAAGGTACTCTCTGTGTGCTTAGGCTGAAGTAACTGAAATGTATGCAATAACAGGACAGGTGGAGCCAAGCAGGGACGTAGCCAGGATTTTGGGAAGGGGGGGTCCAGACTAAGAGCCACCATTTTAGGAGGCTAAGAACCCCCCCCCCAGACACAAAAAGAGGGTTGAGTGTTTACCTCACAATGGCACCACTTTAACTTCCGTTATGGCTCTGTGCTATGGAATCTTGGGATCTGTAGTTTTGAGGAGCTGTTTAGTCATCTCTGTCAGGTGCTGCAACAAACTACAAATCCCAGCATTCCATGACATGGAGCCAAGGGCAGTTAAAGTTGCATCAAACTGGATTATTTTTTTCAGTGCAGATGCAAACTGAGTCATTCCTCTGAAGGTGTTTACATCAGCCCAGTCCGCGCCTATAACGCCTCAAACTGCCGCTGCCTTCCAGCTCTCAAGCAATTGACCGCTGACCGCGCTCCCCCTGTTCATGCTCCAGAGACACTTGCTCATGCTTTGAGACACTGTGATCAAACTCGAGCTGGGAGCTAAGAAACCCACGGCAGCCATCAAGAACACCACCAGAGGGAGGGAATTCCAACAAACACACACACACACACGTTTACATTCCACGACTATGCGTAGCCTGATCTACCTGATCTATCTATCGATCTATCTATCGCATCGCTATGTAAATTCCAAGACATTATACGTTCCTTTCTTTTTATAAAAGCAAAACCCTGTAAGGAATTCTCTTTGGGAGAAGGCAGGGTATCAATCATCAATACATATATCGTGCAATAGTCCATCAGTGCATGGCTTTGCAAAGACTTATAACTTTAAAACTGATTACATATAAAAACAATTAAAATCACAGTAGGATCAGGTGATCAGATCATGGAATCATTGAGTTGGAAGAGACCCCAGGGCCATCCAGTCCAACCCCATTCTGCCATGCAGGAAATCTCAATCAAGCATCCCAACAAAAATATGTAATGGGAGTGTCCAGCTAATGTAGAAAGCACTACTTTAGATAATAGTATGGAAAATCGTCGCCTCGAGTCTGTATATTGGGAAAAAGGGTAGAAGAAATAATAATAATAATAATATAATAATAATAAACAAACTGGGGATGTAGTTCATGAGCATTTAGCCTTCTTTGTCAGAGAGCTCTGGTGGCCAAACATACTACAAATCCCAGGATTTTCTCTGCATATTAAAGTTGTGCGAACTGGATTATTTCTGCAGTGTACAGCCTTATTAGTCTGCAGTTCAGCAGTCTGTGGTGTCGCTGGATGATGGGACCTGCAGTCTAGCATTGCCTGGAGCAGGGCCATAGGACTCCACAGCCCCAATTCATCCTCTGCGCAGAATTTGGGGGAAACTCCTTTAAAAGGTCCAAATAAAGAAAATCAAAAACTCCTTGCAAAGTAAAACGCAGAGGTCTGCCAATGGACTTTGCTTCCAAGGCGAGGAAGGCAGAGAGCCCAGACCTTTCAGCAGAACTTTAATGGCGACCCACTTAGATTGATTCCGTATGTCATTAATTAATCAGAATCATAGAGTCGGAAGAGACCCACGGCCATCCAGTCCAACCCCATTCTGCCATGCGGAACTTCATCAAAGCATCCCCATTGACATGCTGAAAAGGGGCCACTAACTGTATTTTATTTTATTTGTCTTTTAAAAAAGAGAAAAAACCGGCTGGAAGGAAGCCTCTTGCTTTTTGCATCACAGACCCTCCTTTTTTGTTGTTGCAAAAATCCAGAAATGACTTTTTTTGAAAAAACTGATTCATTATCAGAAATGTACAGAGCAGAGTCCCAGTCTCCTTTATCTGGACTTCTGAAATCTGAATTATTCCAAAACCAAAACTGACCATGAGACATCTGGTCTGACCCCAACTCAAGGAATTTGGGATCCTGAAAGTTTAGAGAAATTACTAGATTATTGAATTATGCAAGGAATAGTGGTCTCAGGATTTGCTGACTGCTCAGTGTACAGAAGCACAACATTTTTTAAAAAAATTGTGTATTATAAATTACCTTCAGTCCATGTCTATGAGTGCATATGAAACACTGCAAGGATTTAATGGTTGGACTTGGGTCCCATTATATCCCATTAGACATATTAAATATACCAAACCTGAAAAAACTCCAAAATACATCTAGTCCTCAGCATTTTGGGTAAGGGAGACTCAAGCTGTAGTTGATAAGATATTATTATTATTATTATTATTATTATTATTATTATTATTTTTTATACTATATTGTATATAATATAATGCTGTGAAAGGAAAGTCAGAAATCACCTTTTCTTTCTTTTATATTTCCTTTTAGAAGTTTCATTCCTTCTCTTTCTTCTCTTTTTTTTTTTTTTTTCTTTCTTCCTTTCCCCCTCTTCTTCCTTTTTTCCCTTCTTCCTGTCTTCCTTCCTGTCTTCTTCTTCTTCCTCCTCCTCCCCCTCCTCCCTTTCTTCCCCAGGAAGGGAGACTTTTATTCTGGCAAAAGCACAGGGGGAGAGAGGAGGAGGAGTGGAAGATGGACATGGATGGAGAGGAACGAAAGGGAAAGAACAATCACCAGCCCCCCCCCCTCCTCCCCTCCCTCCCTCCCTCCCTCCTCCCTCTGAGCCTCCCTGCTCCTCCCTGGCTGCAACTTCTGAGTCCTCTGTGCTTTTGATGGAGAGGAGGAGGGGGGAGAGGAAGGAGCTTGAAAGTCCCCAAGCCTGAAAGGGGGGGTCCAAAAACCCCCAATCCCCTGCTATGTCCTGAACCAGGCTTCACACCCTGGGCTGATATAAAACTACAGACATGCAACACAAGAGTCTTATAAATGATATGATTTTGTGCGCAAAATGTCATGCAAATTATTAACTGTGGGCTCTCAAATGGCATTGTTTGTGAAATATTATTATTTTTACTATTATTATTGTTATTATATTTATTTTCATCCCACCTGCGAAGTTGACAGTGTGGGACCGAGAAAATCTTTCAAAATCTTTCACTCATTTTTACTGTGTGCCACCGCTGCCACCACTTAGTTAAGGTGAGACTCAGTCACCTAACTGTTTTTCTTGGATGGCAGCACAATGAGCCTTTTGATTCCACTGCTGCACCATTATGGGATGGTGAGACTTGAACTCAGTTCTCACCTCTAGTGCCACCTACACTAGAACTCTATTCTGATGGCAGCTTTTTGGGTTCTAAACTTCCACCCCAGCTTGGCATCAATTATTCATTGACACCCTATCTGGTGTGTCCTTATTATTAATAATTATTAACTCTTGGTAGTGTTTTACAGATGTTTTTGTAAATCATTTCAAGCAACCACACATTGAACCAAAAAAAAAAAACCCAAACACCTTTATTTACAAGACAGTGGGTTACAGTCTCTCTCTCTTCTGGTGGATATTCAGAGTTGATACAGTGGTTTTGTGCTTAAACAGTTACAAAGATTCCCAGTATCTGTTACTATATTTTATAAGTGGTATTTAGGTTACAGTTTCACTTAGGACTTTTGACTACACTCTTAGCTTTAAAAACTTTGTTGCTACTTTATGACTCTGCTAGTCACACCAATTCAAGTGCTACACTCGATCTCTTCAGAGGCCAGTCTGGGTATTCTAAACCCTTTTCAACTGCCCCTTTCAGCAGTGTATCTCAGCCACCCTGGCTATTAAACCCCCCAAGGTCTAATAATCCCTAAACTCTACCTCAGAGCTTTGTCCCTCTCTAGTCCCTATCCAAGTCACCACACGCCTCTCTTCACATTTATACATGCTCTTGGAAGTAGCCCCCATCTTTTCTTGCCTAAACTCCTAATGGCTACTGCCAGGCTCACTCTGATTGGATGTTGCCAAATCTGTCTTTTCTCCACACCACCTTTTCCCAAAACTGGGATTCAAGCCGGTTTACAGTATTAAAAAAAAGTACAATTAAAAGCATTCAAAAGGGGATTAAATTATTACATTAAAATAGAATTAAATTATTACAATATTAAAATAAATTACATGTTAAAAGAACAAAATACAGTTAAAAAAGTAAAAATAATGTAAATAATGTACACTTTAAAATAATGTAACACCATGACCCATTCTTTAAAAACTTTATGTTTTCAATGCCTGTCTGAATAGGAAGGTCTTATCCTGCTGGCAGAAGGACAACAAATTCTGGCCTTCCTGGGAGGGGAGTTCCACAGTCCAGGAGCAGCCATGGAAAAGGCCCTTTCTCATGTCCCCACTAACAGTGCTTGTGATGGGGATGGGAGTGAGTGAAGGGCCTCTCCTGATGATCTCAGAGCTCAATCTGGCCCATACAGGGAGATACAGTTTGCCAAATAGCTTGGACCTAAGTCATACACCTGATATTTCTAGGCCCAATCCTGCTTGACAATCAAAACATAAAGTATCAGACATCTCCAACTGTATCCTCTGTACCATCTGGAGTAGGGGTGTGTGTGTGCATGTGTGTAGTAGGGATGCAGGAGGAGTGGGGCAGAAGATAGAGATCCAGTTGCATCTGCAAGATCTTGCCTATCTTTGGATGATATCCTTAGAATGTGGGTCTAAGCAACAAAAGACACATGGGACATATGCACAGGTGTGTTGTAGCTGCACATGCTGTGGACATGGAGAACAGTTTTCTAGGATGGGTGAGAAGTTTTCCCCTCACCCATCCTGCTGAACTGATGAGGAATAGGGTTGTGTTGTTTTCTCTATCCATTGATTCAGCCAGGTAAGGATGCATCTACACCCTCCAAGCATAATTTCCTGCTTAGAAGATCACAAAGGTGAACACTGCTTAGACTCTAGGGGCATGTGTAGTGCAAGCACAAATATCCCCTCCCCTGATTTAAAGTCATGGGTCACAACTTGAATAGTGGAGAACTGGTGAACCAGTATGACAGCCTGGCAAAAATCTGCAAATATTTTTACTTGGTATCATTTAATCTTGACAAATATTCATTCTGCTGACAAGTTTCCATGATTGTTCCATTCAGTAACCTATTCCTCATGTTGAAGATTAGCTTTCATACAGCTCTTGATGTTTTTGGCTCATTTAATAGATTTCTTTCATAAATGCAGAATCTTGATTGAAACTTCAAAAATGTCACGCTCTGGGCTGCAGTAGGAAGTTCTTGTAGGTGGGTTGCAACAGCCAACACATTCATTGCCTTTAGAAGTTTTTGACTCAGTTGATGTATTGAACATGGATGCAGGTGTGTGGATGTTTTGAGTTTACATCTCTAAATTCAAAGGTGCTGGTTAGAATTAGCACTAGTTTTCTTTTCTTTTGCCACCCTTTGGATTCTGTTTGAACTCTAAAGCTTATTTGTCATGATCTGAAAGCACTTGCCTTAATCAAAGGCTGTGATTCTGAAACCTGAGGCAGCAGAATGAGCCCCATTCATTTTGTGCCTTGAAGATCAGGCTCCAGTCTAACAAGGCGACTTATTCTTATACACCAATTAACAGAGATGGGAACAGACTGTGAACAAGTGCTTGCCTGTTTCTCTCTGTGTGTAACATCAACTTTTATCCTTCCTATACCCACACAGATATAGGCACACATACAGACACACAATTTTCTTGTTTGCATGAGTCAATAGCAAGTAGGCTTTAAAATGATGCCATCAGGAGTGCTTTAAATATTCAGAACAGTAGAAAAAGATGAAAAGAGATTTTAGGGAGAGTGTGCCTTCAATTTCTATGTTGCATTCTTCTCTGGAAGGGGGGTTGGTTGGTAGGAGACGGCTCAAACTAGACAAGTTTGGATAACTATTAATCATAAGGAGCAATAACTTGAATGCTGCTTATATCATCCATCAGTTTTATCAGTCAGTATATATGCCTTTTGGTTTAAGTTCAAGTTAATACAGCATTAGAAATTGGGAAGGGATTCCACTCCCCTTAAAGAAAGAGTTTACTTACTATCTAGCATTGAAGTTAGTGGGATGTACTGTTAAATACTGTTAAATTTTGCTTTTGTTTCTAAAAACTGCTTGGGTGTACATAAGTGAAAGTGAATTACGAATGTGAAAAAAAAGTTTAAAGTCTTATTTTATGTTTATGTATTTATATTTTTATTTCCAGATACGAATTTCTAGGTAATTGTGTTCCAAGGGTTCAATGCACGTAAAACACTGTACCACATTATGGTGGAAGATTTTTGATACTCCTCTTTGTCTCAAACTTTCTCTCTGAGTCAGACTAAACATTATAAAGAATGCATTAATCTGCCCCACCCACAAAATTTCCTCAGAGATATGTGCCTGAACAATCAAACTGCAATCCAGTCAGACTTCAAGTTAAGCCCATGCTTACCTTACAAAAATCAGTCACACATCAAGGCATGCTAAATGCCAGATACATAGGTGAAGAAAGTCACATATTATGACAGATGTTGCTAAATGTGCAAAAGTGTGCTAAAAGTATAATCTCATTTTACCTGTGTCCTCTTTGTAAACTTCAAAGTGCCTGTGGCTGGGCTGAAACTGGCCAAGGATACTGGGAAAGTAGCTTTGTTACCTGCATGTTTTCCTAAGGGAGTAAGTATGAACTTCAGGGGTTAGTGAGTATTTACTGTAGGTTAGATGGTGGCAAATGGACTACTGATGCAGAGGGGGAGTTGTTCCACAAACCTTATTTGTAAGACAGTTTTAAATAACTAATTTATGAAGACATTATGAACTACAGTGCTTCATATGAGCAGCCATTTTATTTGTAAAGCATTGTATTTTATGATTGCTCAAAAGATTTATACATAGGAAATGTTGTCTGTGTACAGTATGCATTACTATATGTGCAATAAAGTTTCCTCCCATTATTTTTTGTGTGTCTTCCTTTTTGCTTTCACATTATAATATGTAACAACCCCTTCCTTTATTGTTACTGAAATATATCCCTGAAACTTCCCGGTAAGGATTGCAGTATTTTAAAATGAGTTCTACATATTTATATTTGCAGATATGCTTGCTATTTGTAAAGGAAAAAAACACTTTTTCAATGATTTCTCCAACAAATGACCTGTCAAAACCCTTGCCTAGAAAAGGAAATGCATTTTTCAAAAACACTCAGTTTACTGGCAGGGAAGTCTAATGAACAGTATTCTGAGGATGGATTTATATGCAACAGTACCTGGAAAGTTAAAATGACTAATGTTATTATTGGGATAATCAAATTGAAAGTGAACTGTCGTCACTGCTAAGTTGAATTTGGGAGTGGAACATATTTTAAATATTGTTTCTGTGACAGGAGATGTCAGCTATCTCGACTTTTATCATGCTCAGAAACAGAAATCCATGTGATTCTTGGAAATGTAAAGGACATAAAGTAGAAGAGTGAGCTTCAGTGCATGTTCCTAGAGAGAGGAAGAGAACTAGTGCTATTATTCCTTTGATTACTGTTGCCACTTGAAAAGAGGCAGGATACACTGGTGCCTGTCTGCTGGATCTGGCAGGGAAACGGGGAAGGGACTGCCATCTTTTCACTCCAGCCATCTGCATATGCCTCGGAACAGATCTGAGCTGGAAAATCCACCTAAGACTATTTTCACATAGCCTGGAGAATTGCAGAAGAGAGGATAGAGGTCTGTTGTGGTGAACAACATAGTTTTGGATTTAGTGCAGGGTTTCAAAAAGGTCTTCTTGTGTGTCCATTCTCTCCCCCCCCCCTCAGCCCCCTGCATTGCTTAAAACTTTCTCCAGAGGATTTTCTAGCTTTCCAGATGAAAGTTCTCACATATAGGCCAGAAAAAGGAGAGGGGATGAAGGATTCAGGTAGAATTGTGAAGGCTTGAGGGAGGAAATTGACAAATTGAGGGGAGGGGACATTACCTAGCTCTGTTTTTTTGGGAAAAAATTGAAATAGAAGGTTATCACATTGTGCCCCAAAATTCTTTTTAAAATATCTATGAAGAGGAAGATTTTTTCTACGATTGTATAATATCAGACCGTTACAGTTCTCGGTCTTGGTTTTCTTTTCTTTGTCCTTTTTATGGGAATGAATGTGTTATGTCCACATCACACTACGACAAACTAATAGAGGCAAATTGACTTTTGATTTCAATGGGACACACATTTATGGTTTCTTGGTTTTAAAGGGATCCCGCCCCCTGCCTTTAAATGTTACCTGATATTGAATTCCCTCCTAACTGCCTGCTCCTCAGTTGGCCAAACTGAGTACCTTTATGGTTCAGCTCCTATGGCTCCATTTGTAACAAAGTATAAAATTTTAAAGGATGTCCAGTTAGTAATTATATTCTGAATGCTATGTGAATTACATATAATTCATTTTTTGTTCCTGAAGTAGCAAGTTAACGTTCAGTCTGTAAAGGCTGCCAGTATTGCCGTTTTGTGATTTTTTCCCTTGAACATTTCTGAACTTCCTCTGGGGAGCCCAGCCCTTTTATCATCATGGCTTCATGAAACAACCTTTTTACCCTCATGGCTTCAAAATGTCTGGAAATTTTACATCTCTAGATTTAGGCCAGCGTTTTATTTTACAGATTTGGGTAAATATTTGAAAAATAGTCCAAAAGTGTATGATGTATCTGTGCATTAATGTCTAGTTGAGTCAGCCTAGACAGTAAACTGATATTATTTGAAGTGAACAACTGATTATTATGGCGGAGTACACAGCCGCCCCTTTTCTTGCCGGGTTGGAGGCAGGGCAGCCTTACCAGCAGCCCCTGCGGCTCCAACCCAGCATTTTTCCAGGCCATGGGGAAGCGGCATGGACACCCCGACAGGCGCAGCCAGAGGAGAAAGGCGCTGATTGGCTTCGTTCCCATGGCAGTCTAGTTGCCGCGAGAACAAGGTACCCTCCTAGAAGGAGCTCCATTTCGGAGCTCCTTCTCGCGCTGCAAATAGGGCACCCTAAGTGCCCTCCAGCGGCGTGATGACTTCAGACATGCGCCAATCCATTTGGATGTGGCATGCGCATGACAGCATCATTGCATGCTGCATATGGACGGCGCCATGCCAAGATGGTACCCTTAATACGTAGTAGGGCTGGGGAGCGTGCGGTTGCTGTGCGCTCTCCAGCCCTTCTTTTGGCCCCAGCACTGCGCTTTTGTGCCATCTGTACTAGGTCTATAAATATTTATTCATTAAGAATAAAACTGTGTAAGTGAACATTTCCCAATATTGCTACCCTACAGTCTATGTTCAGCATATGACTTCACTGAAAGGTGATGATACATTTCCTCCTCTCTAAAATTTGAAGTATTTCAGACTGTTTAATGCTATGCCACCTTCTGGTCATGGAACACACTGGCACAGTTGACTACTTGTGCCAGGTACTTTGTATGGATACCCATATTTGTCAGGATTATACAGAGGGCATGATACCCAGAGGATAATAAGAAAAAAGGTTGTGTCAATGCTAGGATATTTCTTTCCTCTGCTGAAGCCCCTTTTGGCAGTACCCATTCAGGAATATAAAGAAAAAAAATATAGTATATTGGTTGAGTATCAGATGAGACACAGTCGTTTAGTGGTTATGACACCAGTTCTAAGGATCAGAAAGTTGGAAAGTTGGCAGTTCAAGGCCCAAGTGGTGCATGATGGGGTGAGCTCCCGTCACTAGTCATAGAATCATAGAATCATAGAGTTGGAAGAGACCGCAAGGGCCATCCAGTCCAACCCCCTGCCATGCAGGAAATCCAAATCAAAGCATCCCCGACAGATGGCCATCAAGCCTCGGTTTAAAGACCTCCAAGGAGGGAGATTCCACTACACTCCGAGGGAGTGTGTTCCAGCTTGTGCCAACCTAGCAGTTCGAAAGCATGCAAATACAAGTAGATAAATAAATACTACTTTGGTGGGAAGCTAACAGCATTCAGTGCAGTCATGCTGGCCACATGACCACCTGAGTTTTCTTCAGACGACACTGGTTCTTCAGCTTCGTAATGCAGATGAGTACTGCCCTCTCCAGTCGGTACGAAGAGATATTCATGTTATGAAAAAGAGGTACCTTTTATCAGATTTGTACAGGAGCAAATATATTGGAAAGACTGTCTCTCCTCTTATGAGCCTGCCCAAGTCTTACAATCTTTGAGGGAGGTCTTTCTCTCCACTATCCCAGGCTCATCTGGTGAGGATACAGGAGAGAGCCTTCCCAGTGGCTGCTCCTAGGCTAGGGAACTCCCTCCTCATTTGGCCCCCTCTCTGTTGTCTTTCTGCCAGCAGGCTAAGTCCTATTTAAACAGGGCTTCAGCCTGTTAACTGGCTGGGGTAGAAGAAGGGGTACCATGAGTGTGCTATTTCTTAGTATGTAATATTTTTCTAATGTTCTAAATTAATATTTTTAAAAGTATTGTTTTATGAAAAGTATTGGTTGTTTAATGCATTTTAAACCTTTTTATCACAAATTGTTTCAGCTGTTTTGTTATGATTTATATTATAAGCTGCTTTGGATTCCATTTCCGGAGAAAGGCAGGATATAAATCAAATCAAATCAAATGAAATATGGTTCATAGTGTTTTAGTATATTAGTAAATATAGTGTTTTATTATATTAGTATACTGTTTTAGTATTTTAGCACTTCATAATGTGGTATTTTCTTGTCCATTTTTGATTATATATGTTTTATGTTCCACCCTTTGGTGGAAAGGGTGTTACAAATAAATGTTGTTGTTGTTGTTAAATCAGTCAGTCAATCTAATACAAATCACTGCTATCCTACAGCTCATACTTCAGCATCATGGAGCAATCTCAGTCCCTTGACTATGGGTGTGTGTATATATGTGAATAGTTCACCCTCACTCATGTCATCACTCTACTGATTTACTTACCTTGGTAATTTGTTGTCCCCTATGAGCCTTTACAAATGCCTTGTCTTTTTCTCTTAAACTACATGAAGATACACTTGAACATTTTCTCCCATATCATTTACCAACATACCGTTTTTACTCGTTGGAAACATCTTGAACTGCATGGCATTTAGCAAGAACAGAAAAGATTAAAATTTCAGAAATCAAAGCATAGCTGTCACAAATGAAGGAAATTATGCAAGAGGAGCAAGAGAACTGCACAAATCAAGGCTGTCAAGCGAATGAGGTGTGGGCGGCAGCCTTTTTGCAAGGGGGAAAATGGACTGTGGGAGTTTACAGGCTCTGTGATAATGTATCTTCAGCTTTATTTCCAAAGATTAGGAAGCCTTGTTGACAAACTTGTTTTCATTTCACAAGAGTGGCTGTGCTGACCTGGTCTGTGACAGTAATTGAACAGAAAAGGGAAGAGCCTGGTTTATTATGGTCTAATTATTTATAGCTAATGCCATAGTCCATTGGGTGAAAAAATCCTTTGTTTCTAAGGATAACTTTGTCATTCCCCTTCTTTATTAAAAACATACTGTGTTCGAATCTTTGAATGACACATACGAGCAAGAAATGACTATAGATGGTTGTCTAGTAGTGAGAGAACAGTCAATACACTAGGTCTTTCGTATCTGCTCAGAGGAACTGGAATATGTTTCATAGCTGTACTCTGGTACAAAGTAATCCCTGGAAGTAGGCATAAGCAATACAAGACGCAAATGTAATATATGTTAACTAAACTTATTTCCGGAACAAAGTTGGATGCAAAACAACTGATTTTGATCTCAAAACAGGGTGGAAGTGGGGAGTTTAATCAGAAAAATGTGCTGATGGTATCTTAATGCTAAACAGCTATCCACTCTGTCTAATTTCACTAGAGTGGATGCCTGTCTATATACGAAACTAGTTCTCATCACTGCTTTCCTCCTTGAAAGTCTTATGTCAATAAGACACGTCATACTTATGCAGGTTTCTTACTTGCAGATGTGGGAATGAACACAGACATGTATATTATATCTATATGCACTTACATGTTCAGAAACATCATAATCTTACAGTTCTGAACACATTTACTTGGAAATAAGCACTGCAGTAGATGTGTCCTTTGACATTGGCTTTTTTAACAGAAAATTTGGTACCATAGGCAGAAATAGCATGGAAAGAGTAAAGTTGGGTTCTTACACCACAAAAAAAAGCACACATCAACGTTTCTCAGCAAACCTTTTCTTAAAAATTAACAATATGTACATGTGAAATGAAACAACCAGCTTGGCCATACATAAGCAAAGAAAAATATTCTAAACTTTCCAGATACCACCTGAAGGCTTCTTTCAAAAAGCATCCAGCGATTTTTATTTTCTTTCACCAGCTTCCACTTTTCATATGATTTCCAAACGGAAAGATCTCTTCTTTTGTGACATGATGGGGAAGAGCAGTTAAACATATCTGCTTATCTGCTTTCCTCTTTTTCTCAACTTTACAGCTTATACATGCTCCGTAAGGACTTCTGTAGATGAGTGCTCTTTGTCTTGCCCTTTGTAGGCAGGCACACACAGCTACAGTAGAATCAGCCAGTGGAGAATACTGTTCTTTACCAGAGGGCCTTCTCAGTAGCAGCCCCACAAATCTGGAACAGTCTTCCCAAGGAGCTCTGCCTTATCACCCCCCTGGAAACATTTAAAAAGAGGCTTAAAACCTTCCTCTTCTGTCAAGCCTTCCCCTCTGGAAAATGAAGTTGTGTATTTTGATCCCATCGACTCTCTGCCTCACCCTATTGAATGACTGTTTTAGATTTGTATCTAATGTAAACTCTGTTATGCTGTCTCATTACTTTGCCCAAATTATGAGGAGGGGAGTAGTTCTTTGAGACTGTGAGTGGCTCTATGTCATCATAGCTATACACTAACTAACTCCAGTATTAGAAGATGCATGCTCTCAACACATTGCTAGGGGAAATGAGTGGGGATAATATCACATCAGTGTTCCCACCTGTGGCCTCTAGTAGACATCCAATTGGCCAATGTTGGATCAAAATAAAAGACTAGATTATCGTTTGGTGTTGTTCACAAGACTCCCCCCTATGCAGTTGGTGCCATCTCTTTATTAGACCTAACATAAATACTGAACACATTCAATCCAGATGGTTTTTTTCCAATTCAATTTTGTTTTTATACATTGATCAAGAAAGTGTTTACAGGACAATGTCATTCTTTTTTAAATACGTGCTTTTACAGGACAATGTTACTTCTTTTCTAAACTCTGCTTTAGAAACCATTGAAATTAACTCAGCAGGTGTTTCACAAACCGGAAGTGCAGCAGGTGAAGAGTAAATGCCATTGTTCAACTCTTATTAATCCATTAAAGGACACCATGTATTTAAAAAAAAGAAACCCATAATTCTGACAATATTGTTTCTTAAACCTTGAGCTTGTTGCATGAGTGTTTTAAACAAGCACTCACATCCACACTTATAGCTAATTTTGTAATACAAGTAAATTACTGATCCTCTTCTTACAAAAGTTTCTCTCTTTCGTATATGTAATGGACACTCAGAACACACCAGCTCACATTGAGTCTAATTTCATCTAACAATCATAACAAGTAATCATATTCATATTTTGCTGACCTTAATAAAGCAATCCTTCATACAGTCCAGGCATACCTCAGTTAACAAGCCTTTGACAAAAGCTCCTTTTTATAAAGTATTTATGCCAGTCCGGCCAGAGAGGAGAAGGAGAGGAGCTGCTTGGCAGCCATTTTGAGACCGTGTCTTGAGACCGTGTGCTCATTGCTGAAGGGAGGAGCTCTGTGAGTCACATCTGTGAGTCACAAGGGGGCGGAGCTAGCCGCTCAGCTTATAGTAACCACTTCCAGAGCCTTTCAGAGCATCGTGCCAGAGAGAGGAGAAGGAGAGGAGCTGCTTGGCAGCCATTTTGAACCAGTGTGCCATTGCTGAAGGGGTGGAGCTATACTGTGAGTCACATTAGTTTTAGTTTTCTTTAACTCAACAACTCTACTCAAGTGGATCAGGTTAGAATCAGATATTAAATAGAACCTTGCCTTTAAGTATCAGATACAGCCAGTACATTCCTTTAAAGAAGTATTCCTAGATTGACTGTTATAGTCATTACTAAGGTTTGCAGTGTATGCAGAGGGACTGTTGTAGTCACCTGCAACCTTGTGGGATGTTTCTCTTCTTGCCCACAGAAGTAAGACTTCACATGCACCAGTGCAAGTTGGTAGCACTCTTGGAGGAGAAAGTGCAGCAGCTGGAGTCAAGAGTAGCTACACTTCAGCATATTAGGGAACAAGAGGGATTTCCTGGAACCAAAGAACTAACCATCTTGGATGAGTACCATGCAGAGGAAGATGCTAGGTGGAAGAGGTCACTTGCCATACACAGGAGGCAGACAGCTGGAGGAATGTCACAAAAGAGAGTAAGCCAAGAAGGAATTGTTCTGGGAGCTTGCAGCTAGAGAATCAATTCGAAGCTCTTTCCCTTATCAAGGAGGATGAAGAAGAGCAGCATGGACAGACTTCAGGGACAGAGCAGGGGAGCCTGAGAGTCCACCCGAGGAACAGTCGTGCTAAGCCTCGGAGGAGTGTGGTCGTAGTGGGGGACTCCTGCTGAGGGGTACAGAAGCAGTGATATGTAGGCCTGACAAGATGTCTCGAGAGTGTGTGTCGTCCAGGTGCAAAGATCCGTGATGTGACAGAGAGGCTGACAAGACTGGTCAAGCCTATGACAAATACCCTTCCTTTTGGTCCACGTGGGAACTAATGATACTGCAAGACACAGCCTTCAGACATCAAAAGGGATACGAGCGCTTGGTAGGAAGCTGAAAGGAATGGATGTACAGGTTGTCATCTCGTCTCTTCTGCCAGTTTGAAGGGCATGGCCAGGAAGGGAGAGAGAAAATAGCGGATGTGAACAACTGGCTCGCAGATGGTGCCGCCGAAGGATTTGGATTCTTCGATCATGGGCTGGGTTCCGAGGAGGGACTTCTTGCAACAGACGGGTTGCATCTCACGCAGTTGGAAGAATGTTTTTGCAACATCCCCAAGAACTTGATCAGGAGGGCTTTTAAACTCGAGTTCCGAGGGGAAGGGAGCAATATTAAGGAAGGCGAAAGGGATGGCGAAAATAGTCAAACTGACATAGAGGAACAAGAAACAGTGCAAGGACCCAACAATGGGGGGCAAAAAAACTTGCACAGGCAGCAAGTAAAAGGGACCATGGTCTCGATGTCTCTACACTAAGCACAGGCAGGGGAAATAAGCAAGATGAACCAACTCCTAGTAAAACAAAGCAAATAGATATAATAGGCATCACTGAAACCTGGTGGGATGAGTCTCATGATGGGAATGTGGAAATAGAGGGGTATAACCTTTTAAAGAGAAATAGGCCAAACAGAAAGGAGGAGGAATAGCACTATATGTCAGAGATATTTCAACACGTGAAGAATATCCAGGACATCATCATGGAAGCCAGGTGGAGAGCAATCTGGTAAAAATAAAGGGGAGGAAACAAAAGGATTTTACGGTGGGAGTCTACTACAGACCCCCAAGTCAACTGAGGAATTGGATGATATTTTCGAACAGATGAACACAACAGTCAGAAAAGAGGATAGAGTAGTCAGGGGCAACTTCAACTATCCTGATATTTGTGTGGAAGTCAAACTCAGCAAAACCTCAGGCCTAGCAAATTCCTCACGCCTGGAAGATTATTTCATGGTCCAAAAGGTGGAGAGGCAACAAGGGGGTCAGCTATTTTAGATCTGATCCTAACCAACAAGGATGACTGGTTAATGGGGTGCAAGTTGTGGGATCATTAGGTGGAAGTGACCATGTTCTCTGGGTTGTAATACAGTGAAGGAGAGCCAGGATAGTCAGACACCATCCTAGACTTTAGGAGAGCGGATTTCAGTAAACTTAGAGAAGTATTGAGGGCAATTCCATGGTCAGAATACAAAGATAAAGGAGCGGACGGATGGGATTTCTCAAAGGGAGATACTGAAGGCACATTTCAAACAGTTCCAGTAAGAAAGAAAACGGGAGGTTCTCAAGAACCAGGATGGATGACTAAGGAACTTTCAAACCGAGCTAAGTTTGAACGGAACAGTATAAGAAATGGAAAAGGGGGAAATCACAAAAAAGGAATTCAAAGAAATAGCAGGCTGTGTAGGGGTAAAGTCAGAAAAGCTAAGGCCAGAATGAACTCAGGCTTGCTAGAGAGGTTAAGAACAACAAAAAGGGCTTTTTTGGATATGTCCGCAGCAAAAGGAAGAAGAAGGAAAAGAGGGCCACTGGGGAGAAGATGGCAAATGCACAGAAGACAGAGAAAAGCAGAATTACTCAAACCTTCTTTGCCTCAGTCTTCCAGAAAAGGCAAAGGGTGCTCAACCTGAGGATAATGGAGCAGAGGACGATAGGGATTTCAGACAGAATAAGTAAGAGATAGTAGAGGAACACCTTATTAATCTAAATGAATTTAAGTCTCTGGGACACAGATGAAACTCCATCCAAGGGTATTAAAGAACTGGCAAATGTAATATCGGAGCCGTTGGCAATAATCTTTGAAAACTCCTGGAAAACAGGAGATCCCAGCAGACTGAAGGAGGGCAAAAGTTGTCCCCATCTTCAAAAGGGGAAAAAAGAGGATCCCACAATTATCGTCCAGTTAGTCTGACATCAGTACTAGGAAAGATTCTGGAGCAGATCATTAAACAAAGAGTCTGTGAACATCTAGAAGGCAATGCCATAATCACAAAAAATAACATGGGTTTCAGAGAAACAGTCAGCATGCCAGACAAACCTGATCTCTTTCTTTGATAAAATACCAGCTTGGTAGATGAAGGGAATGCTGTGGATATAATATTGAATTTCAGTAAGCCTTTGACAAGTTCCGCCATGACATTCTTGCAAACAAGCTTGTAAAATGTGGGCTAGACAAGGAACTGTTAAAGGATCTGTAAGTGGTTGACAGGCCGAACCCAAGGGTGGCGCACAATGGCTCCTTTTCCCTGAGAAAGTGACATGGGTCCACAGGGCTCTGTCCTGGGCCCAGTGCTATTAACATCTTATCAATGACCTGGATGACAGAATGGAAGCATACTTACAAATTGCAGATGACACCAATTAGGGGGATAGTATAACCCCAGAGGGCAGGATAAGATCAAAATGACTGAATAACTAGAAGCTGGGCAAGCTAACAAAATGAATTCAACACGGAGAAATGTAGGTATTGCACTTAGGGCGGAAAAATAAATGCAAGAATAGGATGGGTGACACCTGGCTGAATGAAACTACGTGTGAAAGGGATCTAGGAGTCCAAGTAGACAACAAGTTGAACATGAGTGAACAGTGTGTGTGGCAGCTAAAAAGGCCAATGCTATTTTAGGCTGCATCAATAGATATAGTGTCTAGATCAGGGAAGTAATAGTGCCACTATATTCTGCTCTGGTCAGCCCCACCTGGAATATGGTGTCCAGTTCTGGGCGCCACAATTAAAAGGACATTGAAAACGAGCGTGTCAAAGGAGGGCGACAAAATGGTGAAGGTCTGGAAACCATGCGTATGAGGAACGACATGGAGCGGGGATGTTTAGCCTGGAGAAAAGAAGGTTAAGAGGTGAGATGTCGCCTGTTTAAATATTGAAGGGATGTCATATTGAAGAGGGAGCAACTTGTTTCCTGCTGCTCCAGAGAACAGAGACCCGAACAATGGATGCAAGCTGCAGGAAAAGAGATTCCCACCTGAACATTAGAGAACTTTCCTGACAGTTAGGGCTGTTCAACAATGGAATGCACTCCCTCGGAGGTATAGATCTCCTTCCTTGGAGGTCTTTAAACAGAGGCTGGATGGCCATCTGTCAGGATGCTTTGATTGGATTTCCTGCATGGCAGGGGTTGGACTGGATGGCCCATGGTCTCTTCCAACTCTAGATTCTATGATTCTATCCCCACCCACATTTTTTTCCTCTTCCTCCTCTGTGTAGCTGGAAATTTTTTTAAAACCAGGATGGCATGGCAGAATGATGAGGAAGGGTGACCAGATTCCTACCACAAGGAGGACAAGGCACTGAAAAAGGAGAACATTCAGAACAATGTAGGACAATACAAAAAAGCTAAAAACACATATAAATATAAATGCATACTTCTTAGTCATGCTCAAAATGATGGTATTTGAAATTCCTCCTGGCAGAAGGTTGAAATAGACATACCTGGAAAAGGAGGATATTGGTCGCCCTGACTTTTGGTGTCAGGTTGCATTAGCATGTCTACAGTAAAAAAAGCATAGCTTTGTTGGTAATAATAATAATAAATTTTATTATATACCACCCGTTTTTCCAAAAATTTACACAGAATTAAAACAGTTACAAACACATCATAAAAATAGAAAAAAACAGTAACACAATTGCACTTTCTCCTTCTTTGCAAATAACTTTCTGTGCAGAACAACAACACACTGGAGATCATTCATAGCTGAATCCTGGTGGTGTGCTAGGCTAGCAGGTGTACTTTTTGGAGGGTGCACAGTAGTGTGAGGGAAGACCAACAAGGTCGGCTGGATCTGAGCGTCTATTTCTCAAATCCATTATTATGGCATGGGCTATTGCGCCCTGCTGGGTGGTGTGCTGTAGTCATCCTCCGCCAGAGTTTGTCTTCTGAAGAAGATGAAGCAGTCATATCACAACGTCCTCCTCATCCAGTACAGCAAGGAGATGACTCCAAGGAAGACCTCCCAGCCCTTGAAAGACGTGACAGCGTGGGCTGACACAGACCTTCCCCCACCAACCACAAGGCTACATGTGCACAGATGTGGAAATGCACTCCTTGAATGCTATCTAGCATGTGGCTTTGGATGAGGTGGCTGCTTTTAAATGTGGAGTGCCTCCTTTACTGGAGCTGCTGGAAAAACTTTCATCCTCCTCTCATCTGAGGTGGCTTGTACGATGATGTAAATGACTTCACTGACTCTGATATCTCACCTGTTAGGACTCTGTTCTAATTTACAGCTGCCAACCTTGGACTGTTTGACACTAGATATCTCTTGTTGCTCTGGCTTATTGAACTTTGGGCATTTGGCATTCTAGTTATGTAGAATTGGTTCTATCTGGGCCATGTTGTCCAACCCTTTGCCATGCAGGAATACACAACTAATGTATTCCCGAAAGGCTTCCAAAGAAGGAGAATCTGCTTCTTTCTAAGGGAGTCTATGTCACTGGAAAATAACTCTTACTGTCAGGAGTTCTTCCTAATTTTATTGTTGAGTTTTCTTTCTTGTAATTTGAATCCATTAGTTTTTGTCCTAGTCTCTCGAGCAGGAGGAAGTAAGCTTGCTTCATCTCCCTTAAGATATTTAAAGATGACTATTTTACTTATTTGTAGTATTTCTGATAATCAAGCCACCTCAGTTATCTTTGATAGAGAGGCAGGATATAAATAAAATTTTATTATTATTTATTATCTCCTCCCAGCCTACAAGGACTCTTGAGTTGATGAACAAATAAAAAACAATTAAAACAATTCTGAGATAAAAACATTTTAAAAGCACTTTAAAATGCTTTTAAAAAACTTTTTCAAGGAATTTAAAAAACAATCTTATTTTAAAACAGTTAAACACAGTTTCACACTCAATGCCATGCGGAACTTTAGGCTGCCTGCTGGAATAATAAAAGAGATGTGGCCAGCCTAACTTTCTTGGGTAGGAAGGCCACAGTCAAGATGCTGCTAAAGAGAAAAATCATGTCATCCCTCAGTCTTCTCTTTTCCAAATTAAACATCTAGATTTATAGATGGTGCCATGTCTGAGCCTACATTTTACATTTAAGAAGTTTCAGGTTCATCTCTGACACCTCCAGTTAAAGATTCCTCATTTATGTATTCCATGTCTTCTCTGAAGCACCCTTCCTGTGTTTCAGACAAGTATTTCTAAACTCTTCTGCCTGACATCCTCTATGTTTCACATATGCAAAAGTAGCTCTTGAAGGGGAGAATTAGTCCAGAAGCTGGTTACCTAATATATAACTATTTTGGGGTTTTGATGTGGCGATTGTTCAAAACATGCAGCCCTGCATCTGGGTTTTTATACTGGGAGCATCCAGACATGTGGTTTGGTGGCTTTATACAGAGTGGGTACTGCTTTTCTTTCTGTTATCCAGACGGTGCTGTACTGACTACAGGCCTTTGGAGGGGGGGTTATCTCCTGGTTTTCTGCCTTTTTCTTTTTGATTTTCAAGAAAAATTGACTTTACAAAATATATAATATTTTTTCAAGAGCCATTCAGCTTGTAAATTTAATAAGAGCAGCACATTTTGGTTTGTTTCTGAGCAATACATGTAATGTGGGCTGTGCTATTAGATGTAGCTCTCAGGTTTGTCCTATTTCCTAGTTCCCTTTCTTATTTGTAATCCTTACATTTGCCTACCACTCATATTTCTTTTCATCATTTTCCCTCTCAATATTTTCAAAATCCCTCTATAGGATTAGGACTAATTCACTATAGTGAATTGCACAGTGATACACAGCAAGGTGAGAGAGAACCTAGCAGTTGTATGCACGCTGCAAATTGGAGGTGGATGGGATGAAGATAGAAAGACAGAAAGGATGTGTGTGTAATTTTTGCTGCATTTCTTTTCATTTATCACCTACTGAAATGACAGTATTCCTATAGAGATATTGGAGGGAAGAAATGGAAGGAAGCACAGGAGGAGAAGCACAAGAATATGAGGAATGCAAACTAGACATGTGACTGGAAAGAAGAACAAATTCAGGAGAGGACAAAGGGATCAGACACACAAAATATCTAACGATAGAACCCACACCATGAGCAAAGAAGCTCACAAATGGACCAAAGTTATGAACTGCAATAGTTGAGGCTTAAAAAAAGAAAGCAAGAGGAGAAAGTAGCTGCATTTGTAAAGAAAGTAACATGAAGTAACATGAAATGGCAAAGAATGCTGTGGTACAAATGGCTCTAAACGACCCCATCTGGAAAAACCCACTGCCCTAACAACAGCATAGTATTTTTTTTTTCATCATGTCAAATTCACTTTCAGAATACTAATGTAGTTGTTAAAAGGATTGAAGATGGGAAGTGCATTTATGAAATTAAATGTTTGCATAAACATCACCAGCAGCCTTTAGTTGAGCTATGGGCTCAGCAATAAGCAGTCTACATTAATTGCATTTTCATGGGCAAAACGTGTACACCAGCCTTAATTTAAGGTATGGCTTGCTTATCCATAATTACACCCTCCACCCCTGTTTGCTGTTGTGTTGCAGAAATGCAGGAGGTAGTGCTGAAGAGAAGCTTGAGAAAGGAACATTTTCATCAATTTGATGGATAAGTGAGAAATTGGTAGCTGCTGAGAAAAGTGTCACACAGTAAACATGTTAAAACATTTGCTAAGATTGATGGCTGAATATATCCTTGTATCGAGATATGTATGGAATGTTTTAGTTGTATTGGGTGAATGATTTTGAGGCTATAAGTTAAAAACCTGCAAGAAATATGGTGAAGAATGGTATTACCTTTTTGTTTGTTTAATACTTGGGAAATTTGGTAGGCTATATCTTTGATTTGGTTCAGTTGCAGTTCTAAGTGGCGAAAATTTGAGGCCTGGTTTCATTCTTCAAATGGACAGGTGATCATTATCATCAATAAAATAAGGGGCTGGCTTATTCTACACATATTTATTCAGTAGCTACATTATGGGGCATGTGCATAAATGCAGAGAAGGGTGTGGAAGAACAACACAACTGGGGCATTGCATAAATGCAGTGATATACATACTCCAGCCAGTGAATGAACACAGGGTATTGATCGTGGCCAGAATCACAGAAATCAGCACAAGACCTCGCATGGTAAGTTTTGCCTAGTTAATTGAATTACTTTTTAGTTGTATTCATGTGTCTTTTTCATCAAAGAAATCACAGTGGCATATTCAACATAATATTTTTATTTTGCATTTCCCTTTCCCCTTTTCTTTCAAAATTACTTTTTCATATTTCCCCCTGAGTTCCTCTGCAGTCATTCTTGGTGGAACTGGGAGGAGGATGGGAAGGGAAGGGGAAAAAAAAGACATGAACTGAACATTGGTTTAGTTCCTTTCTGTTTCTTTTGCAGGTAGAATACTATATCATCTGTTAGGAATTACACTACTAGAGAAGAAGAGCATGAAATTAATGGTCCTCAGTCTAAAGGATTCTAACCCAGCCAGGTACAATTGCAGTTCCTTGTCTTTGTTGGAAGCAATGTACTTTTGCTCTGCCCTTAAAAGTTCTGCACATGAATGTTGCAGATTAATTGATAAGCTCATGAATAGTTAGAGATTATATATTTTTTAGTTTCTGTCAAACATTGTTAGAATAATAAGCTATATTTTTTTCTCATTACGAACAGGATTATACAGTGGACATTCATTTCCCTAGCAAATTTCCTCTCAGAAAACTGAAGAAGATGGAAGAGTGTAGAGTCTGACCAAAATTAAAGTATACTTTGCTTCCTGCTGCACACATCCCATCCCATTGTGGGTTGTTTTGTGGAATGAATGAAAATTCAGATTGTGAAATTTTCAGAACAAGTTTGTGTATGCTTAAGTATGCGTGTGTGTATGTGTGTAACAAACACTGTGTAAGAATAAATATAAAGCCAAGGAGGATTTAAGTAAAGGGAACTCCAGTTCTTTCTGCCTGGTGACTAGATAACCACTGCATTATGGATGGCTTTCACTTACAGATAATGTGATAGCTATTTTAAATCTATGCTCCTTTTATAGTTATATTCTTACTCTTAAATTTCATGTCTTTCACCTTTTCACAATTTTTTTTGAAATCAAATTTTATTTTATCAAAATCACTTTGTTCTTGTAATTTACAGAAATGATCACTGCTACAACTCGCCCCCCAAAAGGATCCATGCCTTCGAATGTCAAATTATGGATGTCTGTCTTAAAAACAAAAATTATGGTTGGCATCCAGTTGGTTAGTCTTAACTAGAGTATATCCATTCAGTCAAATGCTGAATGGTGAGTCAACAAATAGGTAAATCCCACTGAGCCAGTAGATGTACTCTGTATACAACTGTATATAGTTTTTTAAAAAATACATTTTAATATTTTTAATGTATATTTTTAAACTTTTTAAATTGTTTGATTTTAAACTTTATATTTATACTTCTAAATTGTCTTGTATTGTTTCTAATTTGTTCTGTTTTATATTTGTTGTTACCTGCCTAATAATAGTAATAATAATAGTCTGGTGAGGACTAAAAACAGGATAACTGTGTGTGTGTGTGTTTGTGTGTATGGGAAGAAATATGTTGTTGGAGTTTTGATTCTAATATTGGCCATCTAAAAGATTAATATTTAACCACAGACAACAAACAATTGGGGCTCAGAAGATAGCTAGAATGTGTGTGGTGATTTCAGGTAGAAAGGGTTGCAGTGGTATTTTAAATAA
This sequence comes from Sceloporus undulatus, assembly GCF_019175285.1. Classification (NCBI taxonomy): domain Eukaryota; kingdom Metazoa; phylum Chordata; class Lepidosauria; order Squamata; family Phrynosomatidae; genus Sceloporus; species Sceloporus undulatus. Next base: position 58,534,711 of record NC_056523.1, read on the forward strand.
CCAGAATATAATAATAAACAAATGGAATACTACAATATTAACAAAATTACACTTTGTTGGAAATTAATACCAAGTAGTCTCCCCCTCCCTCCCCCCCTCGATTATAATTTTACCCAACTCAAAGTCTTTATTGTAACTAATGTTAAAGTCGCGATGTGTTTCCTATGGGCCTTAATCTAGGGAATTCTTTTGATTTAATGAATATTTTTCACAAGAGTACTTTAGCAGACATTTTTTTTGCTGATAGCAGAGTATTAAGGAAAAAAGATCAATCACAGAAGTATCCATCAGCAGAGATTATAAATTGAGGTAGTCAGTAAAATACACCTAGTTTAATAGTTAAAGATGCCTTTGAAAATACTTCCAGACTTAAATGTTCAGGCTGGAGCAGATCTCACATATTACAGGTTGAGTCTCCCTTATCCGAAATGTTTGGGTCGGAAGTATTCTGGATTTCAGATTTATTTGGATTTTGGAATCTCTGTATTTGCATATAAATACATAATAAGATATCTTGGGGAGGGGAGCCAAGTCTAAACAAAAAATTCATTTATGTTTCATATGCACCTTATATCCTGATGGTAATTTTGTACAATATTTTTAAATAATTTTTTGTATGAAACAAAGGTTATGTACATCGAACCATCAGAATGCAAAGGTGTCACTATCTCAGCCATCCATGAAAAAAGTGTTGGTTTTTAGAATATTTCAGATTTCAAATTATAGTGGTGGAGTGGCTAATTGTTAACTCTCTGTCTTTTGGAGGATATGGAAGTATTGCTTGTGAACAGAACACATTCCCTCTTCAATCTCATGCAAGCATTTATATCAACAGAGGTAGTAAGCTGTAATCCTTTGGTTACTGTAGTGTGTGCATGTGCATTTGTGTGTATAAAAAACTGGACTCAAATCAGCCTATTCCAGTAAAATTGTGTATTTCCCCCGAGTGCATAAAGAATGGTTATCTGGTAATAGAGGGCTAGTGAAACTCTCTCTAGCTTTTTGGAGAACCATGTTAGCTATTGCCATTTAATTGCCTTTTGGAGATGATGATGATGATCCCAATTCCACCTTTTTCCCAGTTCAGGACTCAAAGCAGTTTTCAGTAGTTAAAACAAGCATGGCTGAGGTTTTTTGAGAATTCTCTCACACACATACTTTTAAAGATTGTGATAGCATTCTAAAATTTCTCTTTATTATTGCAGTTCTAATGCAGAAACAAAATAGTGACACATCTGTTTGGTTTCTTCTATCCACAAAAATAATTACAGACTGTTGTTTCAGTTTCTAACCCACTTTTCTGGCCAAAGCTCTCAGAGCAGTTTACAATATAAGCATCATTGGGGAAAAACCCCCATGAAACAAAGAGCAACAATAAAACCATGTCAAAAATCTTCCAATTAATTATAGTACAAAATCGAACAAGGAAAACGAAGAACAAGAGTGATGAGTTTATTCAAGGGCACAGTCACAGTAAATTGGGTTAGGAAAACATTCAGAGGTAAATGGCCTTTGGAGAAGCCGATCTTCCTCATTTTCCCAAAGGTGACATTTGATTGAATTGGTTGCCCTCCTTGTAAACCTGGTAGAGTTGGCCAAGAAAGTATGGCTGTCTATGTGTGTGTGCCTTCAGGTCTCCTGTCCACCTGTGGTGACCCCATTAATTTCATGGGGTTTTCTTAGACAGAAAATACTCAGTTTGCCAAATTCCTTCCTCTGAAATATAGCCTACAGCATCTGATATTTGTTGTTGGTCCACCAAGTACTAGCCAGGGCTGAGCCTGCTTAGCTTCCAAGATCAGACAAGATTTGGTGCCTTCGGAGTATTTAGCCCATTTACTGTAATTTTATTGCAAGAAATGCTCTCAAGGGATGAAAGTACATTTTAAGCTAATCAGGACCCATGGGCTTAAACAAGGTATGTTTTTGAACTACAGCTCCCTGAACCCCCTAACCAGCATAGTCTATATGTGGCCAGAGGATTATGAGAATGGAGTGCAAAAAAAGAAAAAAGAAAAAAAGTAATGTTAGCAATCTCTGAGAGAGCCCAAGTATACACTTGCCTGTGCAGCTTATGTTCAGTAATACTGGTAATGAGTGCATTGTTTTCTGTGTAGATGTAACAACATCTTCAGCTAGCTAGCTTCAATCCTGAAGCCCGCTGTAGATTCTATTGTTGTTAACTGCCATCAAGTTGAGTTCAACTTATAGTGACCGTATGAATGAAATACCTCCAGGTCACTGTCGTTACCATCCTTGTTCAGGTCTCGTAGGGCTGTGGCTTCCTTGATTGAATTTGTTTGGATTGTAGGCATGTGAAAATATCTCAGATTTCATATCAGTAATTACTCCCTGCAGTAAGATTGCTTTTTGCTCCAAATACCCATTATTTCTAGGTATATCAATTTTTGCAGTCCATAGGAAATACTTTATAGGAAAACACTCAACCTACGATGCATTCAGGAAGCAAAGAACTGCTGTAGAATCATAGGCGGGGTACAGACCGCCGCCGCCAGTAGGTCCGCGGGGGAGCCGGAGCCTTCACATGGCCCGACTCCCGCGCGGACCGAAAAAGAAGCTCCAAAATGGAGCTTCTTTTTCCGTCGCGTTTGCGATGTAGCGAGGCGCCAGGGGCGCGCTCGCTACGTCACAAGCGGTGCGACGCGTACGGACGCTCAGCGTCCAATACGCAAAGATGGCGCCGGCCATGTAGAAGGGCCGGCGCCATCTTGTACGGACGGAGTCCGTACTAGGCCCAGGGGCGTCTATAAGAGACGCCCCTCTTTTAAAATGGGACGTCCGGAGGACGTCCCAAATGGCGGTGCAGAAAGCACCATAGAGTTGGAAGAGACGTCAAGGGCCATCCAATCCAACCCCCTGCCATGTAGGAATGCTCAATCAAAGCATCCCCGACAGATGGTCATCCAGTCTCTGTTTAAAGACCTCTAAGGAAGGCGACTCCACTACACTCCGAGGGAGTTTGTTCCACTGTCAAACAGCCTTTACTGTCAGGAAGTTCCTCCTAATGTTGAGCGGAATCTCTTTTCCTGGAGCTTGCATCCATTGCTTGGGTCCTAGTCTCTGGAGCAGCAGAAAACAAGCTTGCTCCCTCCTCAATATGACATCCCTTCAGGTATTTAAACAGGGCTATCATATCACCTCTTAACCTTCTCTTCTCCAGGCTAAACATCCCCAGCTCCCTAAGTCGTTCTTCATAGGGCATGGTTTCCAGACCCTTCACCATTTTAGTTGCCCTCCTTTGGACATGCTCCAGTTTTTCCACATCCTTTTTAAATTGTGGTGCCCAGAACTGGACACAATATTCTAGGTGAATAGAGCTGAATAGAGCAGAATTCCAATCTATTCTGCTCTGGTCAGGCCCCACCTGGAATATTGTGTCCAGTTCTGGGCCCTACAATTTTAAAAGGATTTTGTCAAAATTTGGACTTTGTTGGCAAGGGGGGAAATGCCTCGAATTTGGGACTGACATATTTCTTCCCTGAATCACATAGTAATTAAATAAAGACAGATTTCTGCATATACTCCCTAATTATATTATAATTTTATAGGGTAAACACTTAGGGGAAAAAAAGAATGTTTGTGCATGTATAGAATAGCCCTAAATCAGATGGATCTCATGTTTGCTCTGATCACACCCCCATCAACATTTCCAGGAAGTCTTACCAGATTGTTTTACATTTATAATGACTTTTATTCACTCAGCCCCCTAATACAAATCTCCTTGCTTGTACAGTAGTTTCTTATGCCAAAACCTACTTTTGCAAATCAGACATCAGCCCTCAGGTAGTTTTACCCTTTGGAAGCTTAGTTCTCAATCAGGAAAAAAAAAAGACTAGGAATTTTACTTGAACTTTCTTTTATGGTTGTTAGTTCAAGACAAAAGTATGCAAACCAAGTTGCCTCCAGATCTTTACATAAGTTCCAAATGTGTATAACATCTTTTGGGTTGCAATCACAACTAACACTATCTAAATCTGATTAAGATTATTTTAGTTCTACTGAGAGTGACTATAGTTTGTATTTTATGGAACGGGAGGGGGGCACAAAAATAAGGACGGGCCTATTAGGGCTGACTTGAAATTTCTCAGAAACGAACGCTGGGAAAATATGTCATGATCAGTGAATTTTCAAAGCAAATATAGATGCTCTTTTAATATTGCTTCATATTTTATTACTATTAAAAATACAAGACAAGCCATTCTGGATGAAGTCAGTGATCTTCTCCCACTTTCCTGTGGGAAGTCTGCCAGCAGAATGTAAGGCAAGAGTACTCTCTTAGCAACTGATATGCAGACCCGCACTGTCTCTTGTGTGGTTATTATAACTATTAGCTACTGATAACCTAATCTTCTGTGAATTTGCCCAGTCCGCTTTTAAACATCCAAATTGGCAGCCACAACTACATCTTGTAGTAGCAAATCCCCCAGTTTACTAATGAATGATATGAAGAATTACTTCCTTTTATCTGTTCTGAAAGTCCCACCATTGTTGAAGGAAGCAATGAACTTGGCCCATCATTCTTCATCTACAGCCCACTGCTTCTTTCATCCACTGAATGCACAATTGCTATTCAACTTTATGTGAGCCAAAGTTTCTCCGAGTAGTTGAGAAAGAAATGGGCAGGCATCCACCACATCCCTACAAGGAAGACCTTGTCAAAGGAAACATATCCATGGGCCTGACCATTGCTTTGGAGGTGATTTGGCAGATAACAACAGCTACAAAATCCAATCCAGGGAAGCTTAACCTTCCAAATGAGGTAAGAAAATGTCACAATGAAGCATTGCAAATTATGGCATATAATGGACAGTGAAAATGTAAGTGTTGCTTAAAACAATCTTGTAGATTGAAAGTGTACTGCTTCTTTTCTCCTTAGCATTCTAACGACCAAAGTACTTGATAAAATATACATATAAGTTGTGCAGTATTCAGTAGCAAAGTTAGTGATACAGTAAATAAACAAACAAAAAACCTAATCTCAGCCAAACTACCAGCATCATCTTATTGTCTTGTGCTTTTGCTTTTCATCTTGGCAACACACACAAAGTTTTGCTGAAGGTTTTTGATCCACAGATGTGGATCAAAATGTGCACACCTGCCCCTCTCTCCCTCTGTCTCTTCATGTACATACAGAGAGTAGGAGGGAGTGAATGCCCTTATGAAAGAGTTCAGGTCCTGTTATAATCTGTAAACTTAGTTTTTGATCAGGGGTGTGTGGACCTCCCTAAGGTGGTGGCAGTGGGGATGACACCACTGATCCTTTTTGGAAGAAACTGTCTGTGCCATTTGCCTGCATCCCTTTAAAATGCTGAAGAGATGGGGTGAGACACAGTGGGGGGAGAAAGGAGAGGCTTCAGTTTTTTAAAAAAACAACTACATTTTAACTTTTAAATTTTATTTTTTTTAAAAATTGAAAAGTTTCATTTTTTAAAATTTATTTTTTATTTGGCTTTAATAGCCACCAACATTTGTGGTGATCAGGACTTGTGCAAGGCCAGGGGCAATTCCTTCCTCTTCTCTCCTCTCCTCTCCTGTTTAGCGTGTGAGACTTAGGGGTCATTCCCACTGGCCTATAATGCGGGTAAGGATGCAAATCATGGGTGCATCGTTTCCATTTGAGTGCGAATTCGACTCGCATTGCTCCAATATTGTTCCCATTGAGATTTGAATCTGAATCAATTTATCTAAGAAAACCTGAATTATAGGTTGATAAAGCGGTTTAAAAAGACAGTGGTTTGAAAGTGAGTTTGCTTTTGCCTCCGGAGTCTGATTCACGGCATCCAAATGGGAACGAAAGGGTGTCTGATTCAGGAACCTGGAGATGGGAGGAGCAGCGCTCAAGGGGCTGGTCTGGGGGTGTCATCCTCTTTGTTCTCTTTCTGCATCGCCGGCACCATTTTCTCCTGTTTGCATAGCCTTTCCCCCAGTGGATTGGGAAGCAGGGTAAGGCGATTGCGCTACATTGAGCTCCAAATGCAGTAAACACATTACTCCCCCTGCAACCTCCCTTCTGCTCCACATTCATAAACCGATGTGTGAGGAGAGCCATTGAACACCATTTTAAGCTATTGTTTTTTTTTCTTTTTTTCTTTCTTTTTTGCCTCTGCCTGAGCGCCTGAGCAGCAGGTGGGCTTTGCAGGACATGCCTGCTTGATTGCTCCCCAGACAGCCCAGGGAGCAATGGGGGAGGCAAAGGGATTTGGGGTGATTAGAGGCTCCTTCTCTCTTTCCCAGAGGAACTATGGGAAGACACAGAAGAGCTTGGACGCCAAGGGATTTGAGGGGAATAGAGGCTCCTCTTCTCTCTTTCCTAGAGGGAGTCTGGGGAGACACAGAAGAGCCTCGGATGCAAGGGGTTTAGGAGGAATAGAGGCTCCTTCTCCTTTCCCAGAGGAAACTATGGGAAGACACAGAAGAGGCTGGATGCCAAGGGATTGGGGGCAAAGAGAGGCTCCTCTTCTCTCTTTCCCAGAGGAACTATGGGGAGACACAGAAGAGCCTGGGACCCAAAGGGATTTGGGGTGAATAGCGGCTCCCTTTTCCCTTTCCCAGAGGGGAAAAGCGCCTAAGCAGCTGATTGGCTGTGATGTCAAGCGCTTAAGCAATTGGTTGACAGCTGCCTTAAAAAAAAAAAAGGTTCCGGAAGGGCAATGGGAACGGGGAGCAAAATAACCCGCTTCAAATTACCACAGGGAAAATACCAATGGGAATGAAAAAAGGGGTAAAAAAAAAACGGGTCTGTTTGCACCCGTTTTTAATGGAAACGGGTCAGATTTGAGTCAGAATCCGAGTCAGAATTGCAGCAAAATAAGCCGCTTTTTTTGCCCAGTGGGAATGGCACCATATTCAGAGCCAAACTGACATGCATCCATTTCCTCTCTAGGGCTGCATCCACACTACAGAAACAATGATATCACTTTAACTGCCATGGCTCAATGCTGTGGAATTCTGGTAACTGGAGTTATGTGAGATACTCAGCCTTCTCTGTCAGAGAGCTTAAAATTTGACCAGAAAATCCTGGGTCGATGTATATATGGGTCAATATGGTAATGCCAATGATGGCAGCTCATTCAGTGACAAATATACACACACATGCACCTTCCTCCCCACTTTCCTTCTGTGCCTGGGAATGGGCTGCTGGAAACAAAGAGAGCGCAGGTTGATTTTATTTGTCTGGAGCAACAGCTGATCCAGTCACAGAGACAAACACACGTTCTTCCCCACTTTCCTTTGTCCAGCTTGCACGCGCGCACACACACACACACTCTTTCTCTCCCTTCTTGCCTTTGCTTCTTTTACGTTTTCCTCTCCCCCAACTGACTCTTCACCAATGCCTCCTCCTCACCCTCTCTGAGAATACAAGCTGACTGTTGCAGACAACAGTGGATGGGGCAGCTGTAAAGAGCTTCCATTCCAGGGAAAGTCTACTGTAAAAGTAGGTTTCTTGGTGGGGTTGAAGGGGAGAGGTTGCCTGTTACTGTTTAACCCCACTCCAAGAAAAAAAAAGGCTGCAGCCAGGGCTCTTTGGTGCTTTGTGACCATGGCAGAGAAGCAGGGTGTCCACTGCCAGGATACTCTGAAGAGCCACCATGGACTCGAGGAGTCTCAAAATTTTACCCTCAACTTATCCACAGGTCATACCAAAATCCATAACTCTTGTCCCAAAACTTGCCCTTCACTTATACATGAGATTGATTTATAGTCCACTATATACAGTAAAATAAATCTTTTAGTAGTGGCTATAGTAATCCAGACGTTGTTATGATATGAACTTTTATTTAACTCTGTTTAAGATTATAATGTACCAATGTACTAAAACGGAATGATTAGACAAACTACCTGCATAAATATCCATTTTTTCTATGTTGTCTACATCTGATAAAGCTGATCACCCATATCACATTGCTACAAATCCTTTTGCCATGTTGCCAGATATTTTGCATTGCAGACAGGTAGAGGACTTCTAGACATTTTAAGATAAAGAAAGAAAAAAATAAAATTAATTTATTCCAATAGTAGATATTACATATATTTCAAAGTAATGCAACAGCTGGAAAAAATGTTGGTGTTGTCAATCTATATTTGAACTGCACTCTGTAAGATTTGGAATGGGGAAGGAAGTGCTTTTTCTAGGGTTAGATTTATGCTTTCAGTGTTGTAAGATTGTATTTTGGCTTGATAACACTGTGTCTGATTCCATGGTAAAAACTCTCTGCATATTCCCCAGATATATCATGTGTCTTGTCCAATGAACTGGATTCAATTTAAAGTTTAGTCCTATATGCCTGCTTGATCATAAATAAACAACACTGTTTTCAGTTAAGTTAACTTGATGGGAGGGTGTACACTTTACTACTCTCCAGGCATCCAGAAGGGAACAAGCTGCAGACTCCATTAATATGAGGCAAACATTGGGATAAACTCTAGATCATACCCAAAGAGATGTGTATAAATACATTTCCCAGTTTTATGAGATTTGCTGAGTCCAATCAAGAATAGAGATAGAGCAATCCCAAACAACATTCTGAACTTCTCAGGCCTCTTGGCTCAGCTTTAGTCTTAGTCTTTCCTCGAAAATAGAAAGAGTATGCCTGTGTGGTTAAGCTAAAACACTGAGAAACATGAACATTTGTTTTCCTATGTTGAACATATTTATCATATGAAAAATTCCTCTGCATAAGAAGGAAAGAGGGATTACTGGTTTTGGCAGAACAGTGTCCATAAAACAGTGGGAGCAAGTGCTTCTTCTTCATCTGGTAAGATTTGCAGGCCCTGGAGTAAATGTATAATTCACTTTCTGTTACAATATCAGTTCAACTTTGGACAATGTCAGATGCATGACAGAATACAAATTCAGTCACAGTTGTTTTACTACAGTCTGAAACAAATGACACTTGATTTTGCTACTTTACTAAATAATAATAATAATAATAATAATAATAATAATAATAATAATAATAATAATAATAATAATATATTTCTAGCCCGCCCAATCACGAAGAATCTGGGTTGGTTACAACAATAAAATACTATGCCATTTGTATTTAATGGGACTGTAAAAGCTGGACAGTGAAGAAAGCTGACAGGAAGACAATCAATTCATTTGAAATGTGGTGCTGGAGAAGAGGTCTGTGGAGATTGCTAACTGCTAAAAAACCAAATATTTGGGTCTTATAGCAAATCAAGCTTGAACTCCCTATAGAAGACAAGATGACTACAAAGAGACAATCATACTTTGGCTATATCATGAGATGACATGACTCACTAGAAAATAATAATGCTTTGTAAGATAGACGGATGGATTCAAGCCATGGCCCCGAGTCTGCAAGACCTGAGTTGATAATATTGTGACTTGGAGGTCCCTTATTCATAGGGTTGCCATTTGTCAAAGTTGACTTGATAGTAGTTAATAACAACACTACTTAGCAGACCTACAGAACTCTCAGGATTTTAAATAACAGTAGCAAAGATTGTCATTTTAAAAGAAATGTAGAGTATGTAAATGTTTTTATTGTAAGCAGTGATTTCAGAACTAAACTTCCTGCCTCTTGATACATGAGATTGAAAGTATGGAATGAAGGACTATGGTGTCAGTCTTGGAAGGTTACAAATTTATACAGGGCTCCAAAAATGATGTTTGGATTCTCTTCTCAGGTAAAGTATATAGGAGTTCAGCCTATATATAATACATATCCAAGGCACACTGAATTCTGTCTCCTGTCTGTTTTAATATTCTAATGATAGCACAGTGTGAGTCATTTGACATCATATTAAACTTTAAAATCCCTGTATGATAACTTTGAGAGCCAACAACAATTTATCAGTTTAATTTAATTTATATTCTACCTTTCTCACAGCACAAGACCAAAGACTACTTACAACTAATTATAGTATAGCTAAAAAGGTATTAGTACAAAAATTATAAAAACAAACAGCTCTGTCAAAAACACAAAGCTAAAATAGTATAAAATACTATTCTATTTTTATATTTTCTTGATGTTATTCCAAACATATAGCCATTTCCTTTTTCACATTGTTGTTATTTTTATTATTGAATTCTCCATTAAAGCCATTGTCATAGGTGGCATGTACCATTAATATGTTAATTTTTCCAAGTTTATAAAAATGTGATGTTAAAAAAATATTTTTGAAATTCAAGGGGCGACTGTACTCTGAATCTTGTTTTGCTGAAATGGTAGGCTTGGTATATGTAATTTACATGTTCACAGTAAACATGGGAAGAAAGTGATAGCTTAACAACTGAACTATAAATTTTATTCAGTTGCAGAGCAAACTATATTTGGCATTTTTGTCAGTATCTTATATGATGGGGTGGAGGGAATCCTTATCAGGTGGATCATTGGAAGCGAAGAAAAGAATTCAAAAATACCTAGACAAACTAGAAAATTGGTAGAAGTTAATAAAATGAAATTCAATTCAATAGAAACAAATGCAAAACTCTACATTTAAAATTCTACATAAAACCCAAATGTACAGGTATAGAATGGGGGATAAATGGTTCAGAAGTACTACATGTGAAAAGCACCTTGGGATCACTGTTGATCAAAAGTTGAACATGAGACTAAGGAGTGACACTCTTTAAATATCACAAGTGCCATCAGAGAGAGGAGAGGGCAGGCCTGTTCTCTGCTGCCTCTGAGGATAGTACCGGGTATAATTGTTTGAAGTTACAGGAGAATAGATTTTGATTGAACATCATAAGGAATTTCTGGATAGTAAAGAAATTAAAGAGGTTTAAAAATGCAAACAATTAGCTAGAGAGGTGGTGGGGCCTTTCTCTGGACAGCTGTTGACTCACTATTAAAATTGTTTTACTAGGTCTACTCTAGTTAGCGTTAACCAAATGGTTCAGGTATACTCTCTCACCATCATCATCATCAACAACAATTTATTTGTATAGCACCATCAATTTACATGGTGCTTTACAGGTACAACTACCAAACACAATGGGTGCTGCCAGACCTATACAATCTAAAATGCGTACATACACATATACACAGAGGGAAAAAGAAATAATAATAAAAATATACAATACAGTTATAAAACAAATTATCTAGGTAAAAAACAAAAAATATAGTATAATACAAAACTAACCAATACGTGTCATCAAATATACAGGATTATAACACAACAAAGTTCCAAATGCTTTCAAAAAGGAGGAAGTTTTTTTAATTGACATTTAAAATAGTGAGGTAAGAAGCTATTACTACTCTTGATTTTTGCCAATAATAATAATAATAATAATAATAATAATAATAAATTTATTTATATACCGCCTTTCCAAAAAGATCAAAGTGGTTTACAAATTTACAATTACAAAATTACAAACACATACAATGCATAAAAGATTTACACAAGTAAATGAATAAAATACCTAAACAGTACATAATGTATATAAACTAAAATTCCATCCCTCATCCCTTAACTAAAATACAACCATCACTGAACATTAAACAAAATTACATAAGCAGTTACATAAACTACATAAACAATTGGCATAAGCAAATGAATAAAATACCGAAACAAAACATAATATATACAACTAAAATTCCATCCCCCGTCCCTTATCTAAAATACAATCATCATTAAACACTAAGAATTAAAAAAACTAACACCCCCCCCCCAAAACCAGAGTCTCTTCTTACAGTCTCTTCTGCCTGCAAAATTCTTAAAGCAGAGCAGAAGGATGGGGCCGGTGGATGCTGGGTGCTGGTCTCTGGAGCCTTCAGGCCTCAGCTTCCCTTGCCTCCTTACAGTCTCTTCTGCCTGCAACATTCTTAAAGCAGAGCAGAAGGGCATGGCCAGTGGATGATGGGTGCTGGTCTCTAGAGCCTTCAGGCCTCAGCTTCCCTTGCCTCCTTCAAAGACTTGCCACAAGAAAAAATCCTGATTCTCCTCTTCACTGCTGCTGCTTGACTAAACAATCCCCAGTAAATGGAAAGACCTAAACAACTTTTCTACTAAAAGTTGGTGGGAAAAAAGTGTGGTATATAGTGCTAATGGAGAGACTAACGTTCATAAACAGAGCTATACAAGGAATGGGGAATGAAGAAGGAGTTTCAGGACATGTGGTTTCCATTTGTACAATTTGTTAGCAAACATGGTAAGTCTAAAAAACCACCCAAATCCCAGGCAACCTTCTGGGTTGACATCCACGAGTCTCTCTGTGACACCATTACCCACAGAAGGACTACTGACTTAAAGAGGAATTCTCCATTGGAGATCTGACATAAAGCCAACTGAAATTATTTGCAACTGTGGCACAGAACCCACAGTATTCATGTGGTATTTTCTATTTCTTTTGTTTTGGTTTATTTTTTATCCTTTTTAAAATGTTCATATAAAATTGATGCTACCTTGATCAGCACCTAATCTATGCATTTTATGTTTTATTATATTTATTAAGTTTTTTTAAAAAATGCTTTAGTGCCAGCTGAACTGACACTAGGCCAGTTGAAGCCATGTTGAATCCAAAACTGACTTGGCCTGGGAATATACTTACAATCACCTATGTCTTGGCCTACTTTCGTAGTATCATAGTGGCTGCATTGCTGGGCTGGGGGAGATTTGGATCTGGCACAACTCAACTCAGCTCTTCCTTCATTCTTCCCTCCCTTTGACTATTTTGGCAACTGAGACCAGCTGGCAAAGAAGTTGAACTGGTAGATCCCTCTGCCAGCTGATATCTGAATCCAGCTGTCAGAGGAGAATTATGATGGCCTAAAGGCTGTTCAGCCAGCACAAGAGGCTTCTGCTACTCCTAACTCCCTGCAGCCAGCACATTTCTGATTTAGGATTAAACTGTCAATGTAATTTTGGTAGCTGGTTTCCTTGAGAGACTAAAAGCAGTTTTGGAGTATTTATGGATAGACTGACTGATTGATTTCATCTATTGCTTCCTAGCAATCATTTTTTAGGGTGAATACCATCAAACTTTAACAATTCACTTGCTAAACATTATCAATTATAAAATGAAAACTGTCTAAAATGACATCTGAAATATCACAAGAGGCAAAGTTTAAATTAGTAAAGCAAATAAAACAGTTGTGCAATTCTGTCATTGAATAAAGCTAGCTAGGCAAAGATAAAATTGCTACTGAATTCTCTCGTGGTGACATAACATCAAGATAGTTTAAACTACTAGTATAGTTTAATTGTGAGGGCATAGCATCAGTTTTATATTGTCATACCTGTAAGTGCTACAGTATAGCTACTGTGGCTGATGGGCGGGGGAAATGAGAAGAGTTTTCCACAATGGGGTAGGATTGGAAGAGTGGCCACCTTGGTACAGAAATACATATTGTTCCATACTCCATGCCAATATATAGCTGTTTCCCCGTAAAGCCAATGAAGATCCTAGATGCAAAGTAGATCCACCACACTGGAACAGAGAACTCATGAACCTCAGTAGTTTACTTCACCACAGTACCAGGAAAGAAGAGAACACATCTCAAGTATCAAGATGTATGAGATAAAGCTTGGTTTTTATACTTATAGAACCCCAAGAATATAAGAACAAAGCTTGCTGTGGTGAACGTCAGTGAAGAGAGTACGCAAGGAAGCAGTTTCCACAAGCTACAGACAACCAAGATTAAAAGTGAAGTGCGAACAGCAAATGGGGGACATTCATTAAAACCATCACAGATGCTTAGTTTTAAGATTCCAGATACAAATATCCACCAGAAATTACAAGTCTATTGCTTCAAGAAAAACACACCTGAGCACAGGTAAGCAAGATGTGTGTAAATGGGAGAGATACTGATAATTAAAGAAGGGGTACATTCTCAAAGCAGATCTTCAGAGCATCCATGTGCCCTTCCTTTCTATGCATCCCTAAGCTGACCACTTCAATATTTGTGGCTGTAAAGTCTCTCCCCCTTTGGAACACAGAGGGACTGTGAGCTGACTTGCGCTTCTGCTTTCTCTAAAGCAGGGATGGGAATCTACGGCCTCATGCCTGCCAAGCTGAAGAAGTTTTAGCCAGGCTCATGAGGGCTTGGTTGTAGCTCCTACTGTAGCATCACCATAAGAAGAGGAGCTACAACCAAGCCCTCATGAGCCTGGCTAAAACTTCCTTCACGTTGGCAGGCGATGAGACATGATGGGAATGGTAGTTTGTCAGAACTGGAGGGCTGTAGGTTCCCCACCTCTGCTCTAAACAATGGACCACCATATCTTATGTGCAGAAGATGTAAGCAGTGGTTCTCAAACTTTAATCCTCCTGGTGTTTTGTACTTCAGTTACCAGAAGCCACAGTCAACACAGTAATTGGCCAGGTTTTTGGAAGATGAAATCCAAAGTATCTGAAGTTTGAGAGCCTCTAATGTAGAGCACATGTGCAGTTTGCATAAAGGGTCAACTGTTGCCACTCCCAATTTTTTAAAATGTAGCTAAACTCTTAAGTGTTAGGGAGGGCAATTGGGAGCTTAACAATATTTGTTGGGTGAACGTCAACTATTCCATTCAGTTATTGTTGTTGCTAGCAAACACCTCTGACTCATTCTTTTTTGTAGGAGCAGAGCCAGGAGCAGAACAAACAGAGCCTGCAGATAGAATATCAGTGCAACACCCTGAAAGGGATGAGCAAATACAGCATTATTTCCTTATTCTTCCTCCTTAACAACAATATAAACACCAGAAGATCTGGCAGTGGGTGAGTGGAAAGCTTGGCTGCGGCAAGTGGGGTGCAGAAGGACCTCTTTTTATGACAGTTTCCTCTTTCGCATAGTTAACAAACTATTAATGAGCTTCCTAGTCATTGAATATATCACCTGTAGCTGCTGAACACAATTCATTACTCTCCCATTTCCCCACAGGAAATCCAGGAGTCACACAGTATGCAAAGAGACCAGGATTCTCTCCACTTTGTGCTACAAGGAAGAACAGCAGCAGCAGCAGCAGCAAGGACCAGTAGAGAACTAGATGTTTCTGTCTGCTTGTTCCCACTAACATTTAAACCAATGTGGGATTCGCCTTCACTCCATGTTGGTAAAGCGATTCCAAAAGATCCGTTGTTCCCACTATGAAAGCAGACCTTTTCTGTAATCGCTTCTTTTTTGGCAAGATTGTCATCCCCACTAGTTTGCACCACTTCAAAATGTATGGCAATCATCTGTGCATCATCAATGATGTAAGCAGCAGCCCAGGAAGCATGGCTTGGGAACTATTTTTTTTTAAAAAAAATAGATTGATAGAATATGAGATTTATTGGTATTGCAACTAGCATGTCAGGGTGGAGAAAGCCCCCTCGCCACAGGTCCCATCCAGACCACTATCATGCCTGGATCCCCCCCACCATGCCTGAATCTGGCTTTCCCCCCTCTGCCATGCCTGGATCATCCGAGGGATGACTCTATCTATCTATCTATCTATCTATCTATCTATCTATCTATCTATCTATCTATCAATAGAAAATTCGATTCATTGGTTTTGCAAGTAGTTGCAAAACCAATGAACTTAATTTTCTATGAATTTTATTTTTTAAAAAACCATGCACCCATCGGTTGCACCACAAGCACAAAGGCACTTGTGACAGAGGGGTGGGGGGAATGGTGGATCTACCAAAAACTGAGGAGGGATGGTAAACACCCTCTGCCATTTGTCTCTCCCCTCCAGAATGATGCAATTCAGATCCGTCATTCCCACTTGTTGAACACACTCTAGAATAGCTTCTTTCAAGAAAAAAAAAATAACCCTGCCAAAGAACTAGTGTCAGGAAAAAGTGTTTTTTTTTTTTTTGTGTGTGTGTTTGCCTTGCTTCATCACAATTGGAATTGGTCACATCAAGATCAGAACTGGTTTCAAATGGGAACCACGGTCAAATAAACCGATCAGCTTTAGATCCTAATGGGAATAAGCCCTGTGTGGAGCTGCCACAATTGTGTTATTCACGGCTCCTGGGTCCTTCAAAAGTGCATGGTTGATAGGAATCTAGCAGGGGTTTTTGTACCCGCCATAATGGGGAAAGTTACAGCTTGGTACTCTATTGTGTTTGTGCAGCTTTTACAGGCCCTGCAAGGGCAGAAAGGTTGGGAGTCACATTAATCTGTAATTGATTATAGAACTTCACATCGCATGCTGATTAAAAAGAGAGGTGACTTTTTCAGCTTTATGTCTGCTTTTCTTAAAAAATAAATAAAACCAAAACTCAACATTTCTTACTTCCAATGTCTTCTTTATGGGACAACCCTGGGGAGGGAGAGTGGGAATACCAATGCGACACCCTTGGCATGCTGCTCATAGTGCCACAGTGTTGCTGGTGGACCACTCGGATCATTTTTTTTAGGGCTTCCTTAAAGCATTTTGCTACTTGAAAGTAGCAACAAATGTTTTCCAATGCAGAAAATCAAATAAACACCTTTCCTTATCGTGATAGTAAAATGCAACAATAATAAATAATCTCATGTCCATCCATGTTAACCAAAACCAGCTACCTGAGTTAGCCACCTCATTCTGTCTAATGATAGAGCTGGCTCTGTTTTGTTTGGTAAAATACGTTATAAAAATGTTCTACATAAATAGTATGGGTGATAGTGTCCTTCTACTTGCCTTATGATTTCTGCTGCTAGTACGCCTAATGTTTGTGGGAAGGAAGGGAAGAGGTAGATGTAAGAAAGATAGATTGATAGTAAGATCTAAGGGAAAAGAGCCACCAGCTCTTATTATTTGCAGAAGTAGTAAAATATAGGCTTTGCAGGACTCAAAACCCCCCAATTGTAGGTCGCTTACTGGGCTTTCAGTGAGATCATAGGTTGTGGCAGCCTTGTGGAAGCATAGTAGGTCCTCTTGGAATTTCCCCACCCTGTATTTGGGAATTCAAAGATACAGCCATGTTACTCTGTAGAATCAGTATGTAGAGAGATCTTGCAGCATCTTTGAGACTAACTGAAAGAAAGAAGCTGTCAGCATTAGCTTTTGTAGACTTCAGTGTACTTCCTCAGATGCATTTGGAAAACTATAGTTGGCTACATTGATCAGAGAAGCACAATCATTAACTGAAAGCTGGTGGATGAGGCATGCTCCTATCTAGCCATTATGTCTATACCGTTTACTTCGTGGCAGGAGAGGAGGAGGAAGCCTTCTTGGATAGCACAACTGGGGAAGAAAGTTATGTCAAAGACAGAATGGACAGGTTCATAGTCCCAGACATCAAGCTCCAAGGCTGCTGGGGGGGGGGAGTGAGAAGAGGGCAAGAAAGAACCTGAGATAGCAGTGATGGAACAGTTGGTAATCTCTGCTGTTCTTCTCCATCTAGGGATATTTTTCCTAGACTATTTCTGTTTCCACTGAAGAGTCAAGGTGGTGTAATGATATGAGTGTTGGACTAGGGCTCTGGGAGTCCTTGGTTTGAATCCCCACTCTGCCTTAGAAACCCACTGAGTGCTCATCTACATTTGCCAGAATACTCCTGGCTGCCCTGGAGTGTTCTGGCCCCAAATTCAACCCAAATCACCTCTTAACTGCTGCAGCAAAATGTGGCAGTAACAGGAGATTGCCTTCTCACATGATCCCTGTGAGCCAGTTGCAACTGCTGCTGACATGAGTCATTCTGAGGTTAGAATGAGGTACCCAGCCTTGTTCTGGCCTCAGAGCAACTCACGATGTGTCCTGGACTGCGGCCAGCAATCGCAGACATAAACTGATAGGAATGCCTCAGCTTAGCAAGTGAATGTAAACACAAACCTTGCAAAAGCAGTCCTAGAAATCAAGCCAAGGTCAGGGTACCAGAAGTCACAACAATCCAAAAGCCAAGCCGAAGTCAGGATACTGGGAGACAGAGTGGTCAAAACAGTCCAAGGTCAAAACAGCCAAGAGATAACGAAGTCCGGTCCGAGGTCAAGGTAACAAAGAGTCCAGATACAAGGAGCTAGTGCTAGCAGCAATCACGCCGAGGGATCATGCAATAAACTCTAGCAACCAGCATTAATCTTTCTCCCACTTAAGTAAGGGAAACTCTCGCTCGTGCCACCTGGGGCTGGTTGGCTAATTGCCTCTCGGCAATCCTCTGTGATCTGCGTCTGCAAGCACTCTCGGCCCTTCTCTCTTTGTAAGAAGGCACCTGCAGGCAAGCGGCAAGCTTCGTCTCCAGAGTCACCACTAGGCTGTGGTACCATAGGAGGCCTCTCTTTGGCACTAGGACCTGGTTGAACCTCCTCCTCTGGGGCTGGAGGATCACAGCTGGGACCTGGCAGGGCAGGAACAGCACCTGGCGTTGCCTCAATCAGCCCTTGCTCTGGAGAAGGCTCATCCTCCTCCTCATCCTCCGAGAGCTGATCTTGACTGGCCATGACACGATGCTTGCATGGACCACCAGAAAAGGGAGCTGCCTGTTGTTGCTACATTTTGCGCTGAGCTTTCTTGAAAACCCAAAGCAAACATTACGTTTTTAAATGTGGGACAAGAGGTGGAAATCGTGCAAATAGCCCAGAACCAAGTCAGGGTTTAGGGGCTGCACAGTGTAAATAGCATGCAGCCATTTGGTATATAAAGATCATGTAGACTTGGGTGACTTTAGGCATGTATCTTGGCCTTAGAGCAGCGGTTCCCAACCTTTGTTGGGCCGCGACCCCCATTCCGGACGAAAGTCCCGCCTGCGACCTCCCTCATTGGTTGGGAGGTGAGGAAGGGGTGGGACTTTTGACTGTCTACAAGCTCCAGCAGGCTTTGCGGCCGGATGTCCCGCCCCTTCCCAGCCTCCCAACCAATCAGGGAGGCCACCGGGGAAGAAGGGGTGGGACTTCCGGTTGCAAAGGCCGCTGGGGCTTGTAGTCCCGGCCCTCTTGCCTTCTCCTCACGGGTGCCTTCGAGGGCACCCGCGGGGAGGAGGCGAGGGGAGGAGGCGACCCCAGCCCTCTCGCCTTCTCCTTGCGGGTGCCTTCGAGGGCACCCGCCAGGAGAAGGGAAGGGGAGGAGGCGACCCTGGCCCTTTCTCCTTGCAGTTGCCGGCGCTAGCACTGGCACCTGCGGGGAAAAAGGGAGGAGGGGGAGGCAGGGGGAATCCCAACCTGGCGACCCCCAGGTTGGGAACCCCTGCCTTAGAGGAAGGCAATTGCAAACTCCTGTAAACTACTGCTGGGTTTAGCATTTGAAGATAGGGTTTCTTTTTTTCTTTTTTGGAATGGGGATTAAATTTCCTTTGCTTTCACATTTTAAGTAACAACTTTTTTTTGCTGAGTTAATTCATTATCCAATAGTAATTTAACATTATTTAACAATCAGTTCTTGTTTGTTGTTGGGATGCATAAAATAAAATGTCAGAAGTTCTCTTCCACCAGTGTACTTTATACAGGAGAGTTCTGATCATTGAGCTCCACTGAACCCTGACTGAAGGTGAGAATTGAGGCTGATATCTTTAAGCTTTTTAATGAGCTCCCATGAAGAAAAAAAACCTATGCTGCTTTAACAATTCAGTGCTGTTCTGTATAAATAATAATGCATCCAATCAAGTGGCATTAAATATGCAACCTGTCTGCTCTTTCTTTGTAAAATTGTTCATATAAAATTAGTGGATGCTGAATTGATAGTAGAATATTAATGAACCACCCTGATGTGCCCTTGGCTGTTAGTAAGTACTTGTTTGAAATGTTATGTTAATGTATAGTTTACTCTTTTTATATAAAAATATATGACTATAATAATGTTTAGAGTAGTTTGAGTACCTTGAATAGATGAGCAGATGGCCAGTGACTCAGCCAAACTGCTCAAATTGCTAATTCATGGATAAAGCTTGAAAAGAATATAAAATTTACTTAGCTATTGGATTAGCACTACAGTATAATGGAAATTAAATTAATTAATGAAATGAGAATGATTTTTAAATGGTCTATGTTGTCTTAGCAATGATGTGTAGAAGAAAACAAATACAAACCAAGCCAAACAAGAGATCCATGGATAAAATGTTATATCAGTTGAAATGCTTGCATATATAAAAGTGTTTTTGAGAGTCTATTTGAGGAGGATATTCGGTAACCAGAATTCTACTACTAAGAAAGTTCCCACTTTTGTAGATTATCTTTGTACATCATATGAAAGAGGTAAATAGAAAAAGTACGTTGCAGAATGTGTTTTAATAATGTAGGTTGATAAAGGATTACTGTCGCCGGGTCCATGGCTACTCCGATGGATGAGGGTGGGGGGGTCCCATGATACAGTGAGAGGAAGACACTTAAAGATTCTTAACTTTCTTTATTCCAACTTTAACAACTCCCAGGTGGGAAACAAGAAAAGACTGGTTACTTCACCGTCCATTTATGACTTCTGCCCAGACTCAGACTCCGGGGTGGCACCGTCCATATCAGGCCCTGACTCTCTAACTATCCTGGCTCTAGTTTCGTGGTCTGTGGGCTAACACCTTCCACGTATGTCCCAGAGGAGTTGTGGTCCTGGGCCGATTATGGGCCGGGCTTGATAGGTCCTGCTGGTCTCTTCCAACGCCAACGGGTGAACGCATTTGGTGAAGAAGCCCTCCACAGGATAGTCTCGTTCACTACCCCGCCCGCTCCCCTCGCCCCTGCCCTGTAGATACCAGCGTCCTATTTCTGCCATCCACGGGTCTCTTGGGCCGTAATCTCTTCCTCATAACCTGTCTCCAACTCCATGCCTGGTGTCCGCTTTCGCTCCTCCTACCCGGGTTCGCCCTTCCCCTCCTCTTTTCTATCTTCCAGAGCCGACTCCTCCTCAGCCCCCGCCCTGTGTCCAGCTGTTTTCCCTGAGGCTAACACCTGCCCTTCTTCGGTGGTACCACCAGGGTCCTCCTGCTTGCCATCTTCAGGTGTGGGACCCCAACCCGATTCCTCCCCTTCATCCACCCTTTGACAAGTAGGTTCTTCTTCAGGACCTTAAATCACTTGTGGCTTGAAGGGTAAAAACATTGCCTTTAATTAAACTCAGAAGCACACAGGTAACTAATGAAACTTTCTGAAAAAGCAGTGTAATATTCATGAACTAGTTACCATTAGTCAAAATTTTGACTAATGTATTGTCAAAATTGTATTCTTTGGTAACTGAAAATTCTGAGTAGTCTTCAAGTACAGCCCTATATAGAACATCGTTCAGTAGTGAAGCAGTTACTAGTGAATGGACTGATCATATGAAACTCTCTTTGTCAAGAAGTGGTAATAGTTTGTGCACCAATTGGTAAAAATCCATTTATGCTACAAATATGATAGTGATGAATTTAGGAATATCTCCAAGCTGCAAATCTACTCTCTCAGTACATTGAACGTCATCTCTCAGGCATGAAAGGCAACTACCTACAGCAGTTCTATCTTGTCAGGACTGAATTTCAATTTATAGACCCCCATCTGATCTATTTACAAATCCTGCCTCTGGTTCAGCATTCCACAGCATCATGTGACTGAGATTATAAAGGGACATTGAGCTAAGCATTATTAGTTTCCTGATGAACGTTTCCAGCTTAATTTCCCACTTTGCTCTTTGAGTACAGATGGTGTTGCCAGGCTGGATACAGGACAGGGCTCTTGTAACTTTAATCCCAAATAGATTGAGAAGCAGGACAAGGTACCATAATCCTCCCTCGAGGGACAAAGATACCTGTCTTCCCTTCTTTTTCAAACTTGTGGCTGCTGCTGTTTTCTCACTACTCAGCTCTTGCATCCTCTCTCTCTGTGTGTGTGTGTGTGTGTGTGTGTGTGTGAGAGAGAGAGAGAGAGACAGAGAGACAGAGAGACAGAGAGAGAGAGGATGGAGAAGTGCCAGGTTCTGCTCTTTTGGTGGTGCTTCTGTGCTACCCTTCCATTTTCCACCAGGGAGGCAAGAACAATGTTAGTAAAGAAGGGCTGCAGCTGAAAGATTAATTTTGAAAGGTAAGGAAAGACAGGTTCCTTCATCCATCTTGATGGAGAATTATGCTACCTTGTCCTGGTTCTCAGTCTATTTGAGATTAAAGTTAAAAGGGACCCATCCCATATCCAGCCAGGCAACCATAGGTACAGAAGATGGAATCTGCAAGAAGCAAGAACTGTCATATGTACTCTTGGTTTTCCTTCCCCTTCCCCTGGATCCCTTTGTTGTTGTCTCCGACTCATGGCAACCCCATGGATGAGACATCTCCAAGATGCCTATCCTCTACTGATCTACTTAGGGCCTGTAATTCCAGGCCCGTGACCTCCCTGATTGAGTCTATCCAACTGGTGTGCAGTCTTTGTCTCTTTCTACTGCCCTCCACCTACTCACAGGCATATAGTACCGGATGCTTCTGTGGTTCACCAAGTACAGTTGAAGTAAGGGACTGGAATGTGTTTACCTGGATGTTTTCTTGTCACTATATAAAACTGAAATAGCAAGGCAAAATGTTGGTGCATGGGGTTAATTTTGAAATGAGAATGAAACGTAAGATTCTGCAATGTTGTTACTACTTTTAGGGTGCACGCAGTAAGATAAAGCCCTCAACTTAAAATGTCCATGCTTAGCACAAGCAAAGATGTTCAATGCTTTAACTTTCATCTTGAGTGGAAACTTTATTTTAAAATATCATGTAATGTGTACTTGAACAGATAAACTTCACATACTTTAAAGACTTGGCTAGAGATAGAACTAAAGTCAAAAGGCCCATGGCTTCTGGAAAGCAGTTCACTCTAAAGGGTGTGCTTAGGCCACTCTACTTCAATCCATTTTTGTCTCATGCAGATCTGAATCAGTATTATTTAGCCATTTTCCCAGCTGTCTGTGGGTGGTCATTGATCATGAGCCACATTTTTATTTGCTGCCATTTGAGATGTCTAGGACAATGTGGCATTTATGCTACTATAGTTAGAATTATCCAAATAGAACTTGTACCTTTCACCATTTTTTGTAATGGTGTTTTTAGCTGAACATATTTCACCACTAAGCAGGCATGTTAGTAGAAATCCATTGGTCAGATTGTTTAAATATTTTTAGTTCTACATTTTGAACTCAGTGCGAATTATCATTGGCATGAGGATCAAAGCCATCTGTAGTATGGAGGTGTTGAACTGTTGTTACACATGTCACCAATCTGTGTGCTCTTGCCGTTTTCCACCTGGGTACAGAAGGAGTAGGTTGATAATAAACAGAAAAGAGAATTTGAACTTTTCTGGAGAAGTCAGCAACAGATGTATAAGAAAGCAAAAGCATCATATCTTTGAACATTCTTGTGTAGGTCATGATTACAGAGATACTGATTAAAAGGAGGGATACGTTGCTTAGTGGTTAAGACAGAAATTCTGATGATCGTAAGGCTGGAAGGTTGACTGTTTGAGGCCCAAATGTTGCATGATGGCATGAACTCCCATCACTAGTCCCAGCTTCTGCCAACCTAACAGTTCAAAAGTATGCAAATGCAAGTAGATAAATAGGTACCACTTTGGTGGGAAAGGTAACAGCATTTCATGCAGTTATGCTGGCCACATGACCACTGGAGTCATCTTTGGACAATGCTGGCTTAATAACGGAGATGATCACCACCCCTACACTTGGTTACAACTAGACATTCATGTCAAGGGGAAACCTTTACCCTTTACCTTTAAAGAGATACTGTAGGCCTTTTTGTGTGTGCAAAATATACTTCAAAGGTAGGAAGAAAAAGAGAAGACCAAATATGGTTAGGTTTTTGGTAAATGGAAGGAATGGACGAGCTTTTTGTTGTTGTGTGCCTTCAAGTTGTTTCCAGCCTATGGCAGCCCTATGGTGAATCTATCACAAGGTTTTCTTGGCAAGATTTGTTTAGAGGGGTTTTTGCCTATGCCTTCCTTTGAGGTTCAGAGAGTGTCACTTGTCCAGGATCACCCACTGGGTTTCCATGGCTAGCAGAGATCTCAACCTTGGTCTCCAGAGTCATCATCCAACACTCAAACTAGGACACCACGCTGGCTCTCTAATGGTATACGTAAACCTCTTCTTTTGCAAAAAGAACATCATTTGGTGTTAAATGAAATGTTATGGCAAATATATAGTCTTTGTGAAAACACATTCTTTTTCTCCATCAGTGGGGTTTCCTCAGAGACACATTCCCTAGCAATCAGATGTGCAAAGTAAGGTTGTTTTTACCAGGGATGTCTATTCACAACTATGTAAGAATGAATAATTATTATGATTTTCTCCCCACTTCAATAGAAAACTAATCTTCTTATGCAATATTCTCTCTGTATTAAATGTGTACCATGAGTGGTTTGCCCAAAACCTCCACATGTTTTATCCACAGAATAATTTCTCTGTAACAATTCAAGATGTTGGAATACCAAGAAAACATTGTGGAACTTTCTTGCCAGTCCGTTATTCTCCCTGGTGGGGTTTCCTGGGAATGAATAAATATGAATATTTTTTTCAATCTCTACTGTTTACCTTCCAGTGATGAAGTGCAAAACAAAGAGGGAATTGACGTAAAATGTGTGTTGAAGTAAACCATGTGCTATGCCAATCAGATGTTTCTTTGCCACTTGAGGGAGCACAATCTCTAACTACATATATCTAATTTGACTCTTAGCTTGCAACAACAATTCATTACAATAAAGGTAAAATTCCAGGTTGGGAGATGAGAAGAAGTAGCTACAACCCTCACCTCTGTAATTTTAGGCATCTTGTTGGTTAGTCTCAAGTAGAATAGACCTATTCCATCAGTTGTTGAATGATGGATGGTGAGTCAATGTATAAACAAACCAATTGATTGAATGTGCTTACTCTAATCAAGGATAACAACAGGATATAAACTAATTTTCCCCCTCAGGATAGTCACCCAAGTGCTGATGCTCTGGTGTTTGTCACACCCTCAGTAGTCAACTCTGAATATGGAAATCCCAGCTGGACTAGACTTGCCAAATGTATAGAACAGATCTCTTGGCATACTGAGTATAACCATCAGATATGCTGCAATGTTTTGCATTGCAAATATTCAAATCTGACATAAAAAGGAAAGACTTTTAGATAAAGCTTCGCCAGCAAGTCAGTCTCCCTAGTATGTCAATCTTAATTTCTAGTGCTGATGTGGAGACGTATTTTGCATAGAGGGGGAAAGTGCAAGAAAGTTGGTATCATCTTATTCTGAGCAAGGGAAACCTTTTTCAACGTCAAAAGACTGCAAATTATTTTCATATGGACAAGAAATGGCCGAACAACATCGGAACAAGTTCATTTCGGCTGAGACATTTTAAAATAAAAAATGCAGGTCTCCAGAATCAAATTATGGCAATTTCACAAAATATTCAGTACTGTACTTTATTTATGTTAAGATTTAATCCAAATATCCCTTATAGAGGATTGTAGGAAGGATACTTTCATACAAAAAAGTGACACCACAAATGTGTTGTAATTTGATGGAAAGAAACCCCATAGAATGAGTTATACATAGAACAATTTATACTTTGTGGGAACTTATAAACATTAGAATCTGATTGGAAGGGTTACCTACACAGAATAATAAACTGCAAGTCATTTTCTGATCTTCTCCAGAATTCCATTGTCCATTACATTTTACCAGAAGGAATAAGAAAGAAAAGCTTTTAAGTAAGTTTGATTTATGCTGCAAACAGGAAAAGTATTATGAAGCAAGGTTGCATATTATGATAGACATCTAGGAATACTCATCCCTGGCAGTCTATGCATCTTTGACAAAAGGGGTGGAAACTCTGGCTTGTTTCCATAGATGATGTATGACACTTAGTTCATATGCCAGTTCACTCAAAGGACCCTTTGGGAGCTGTTCAGTTTTAAAATTTACTCTAATATTTGTTGATGAGATCTTGGCAAGATTTCTCTGTGAATGGCCAGCTTTCAACCTTCCCTTGCTAGAACACAAAACAACTGTCAGATATTTTGAAGACATTACTCACTGATGTTTAAACATTCTCAGACCATTTCGTTCAGAACTTGGACAATAACTTTCTAAAAGAAATTCGTTAGATAGCTCATAAAATCCAGAAAAGTAACTTTCTTTTGGTTAGTTTTCCATTGCTTTAAAAATAATAGGTACATAAACTACACTAAAATATTTTAGCCACACGCGGAATGTATAATAGAGTAACACTATACTGAGACTTGCCAACCCCACCTCCATATTCCAGCAACAAAATTGGTCACAAACTGGATAGGGCAGACAAAGAGAAATTCATCATGTTATTGTATCCTTATCTCCCACTGAGGTGTTCCAGATACCAGGAACAGCAAGAAAATAAAATCAATTGATTCTGAGTTCCAGGCTCACTTCTTCCTCTCATCATCTTTACAGTACAGTCTTTAAAGATTTCAGTCCAGGGCAGGCAACCTCCCTCCCTGCTATTCTCCCTCCTTCTACCTTGTTACTCAGTTTCTCTCTCATTGCAACTTGAAAAGAAAAGAGAAAAATATAAGATGAAATGATTCAGCACATGCTATTGTAAGAACACAGAACCAGATGATATTTCTCTTCCAGTGCCCTTCCACCATTTGGTAAGACCACACCCAGTACCCAGCACTTAACAAGTAAAATAATTTTTTGGAAAAACAATTGCAGCAGTTGCATGGCAACAGGAATAATGTTACCCCTTATTTTACATTTGTAGCATAATAGTTCAACTCTCATTATTGGGTAAAAAAAATTAATTACAGTTAATATATGTTTAATTTGCTCCTTGCAAGGTGATTTGGCTCTCACTTTAGGGCCAATTTTGATGTTACTTTAAATGTGGAGGGCCATAGAAATGGAAGTCAGTTAATTTGTTTCCCTGCATTTAAACTTATGTCTGATTTGGCCCACAGGCTCTCAGTTTAGATGTACACCTTAGGGATAACCCATGGTTTCAAATCCAATTGGATTCAACAGGAATGTTATCTAGGAATTTCAAATCTTTGCTTAGATTAACAGCATAATTGATTTCATGTTTGTTGTTGTGTGCCTTCAAGTCATTTCCAGTTTATGGTGACCCTAAAATATCATGGGGTTTTCTTGGCATTATTTGTCCCAAGGGAGTTTGCCTTTGTCTTCTTCTGAGGTTTGCCCCAGGTCATCTAGTAAGTTTCCATGGCTGACTGGAGATTTGAACTTTGGTCTCCTAGAGTCCTAGTCTAACACTGAAACCACTGTATAATGTTAGTTTTCATGTTTATTCAGATATATATCCAGTTTTGATAAATGAAGCAAACTCATAAGAGAAATTAGGACCAAGGCAAACTAGGGTTGAAAAATTAGATGTGTTGTTAAATGTGTGATTGCATTTGATTTGCCTACCATATATTTTTTTCTGAGCAATAGCTATAAGCTTTCAGCCAAGCTTAGCTTTCAGCCAAGACCATGCTGAGCAGGGAATGCTGTTTCAACAGGGGCATTATGTGGTCTCTGTAACCTTTACAGGAAGCTTCTTTCTTAGGGCTAATGACCGTTTTTCATTGGATTTGCATAAGGTTAAATTCCTGCCTTCATGTGCTGTAGTTCCAGTTTTTATCTCTGCTGTTCTCTATGGCTGTTGTTTGGAAAGAAGAAGAAAAAGTTAGGCACATGAAATGCAATCATGTATTTAACTTCACAACCTGTGTGTTTCTCATTATCTACCTGAAAGGGGTATTTTTACATTAACTTCAGTGCTCCGAAAAGCTTTAAAAATATTTTTAAAAAATGCATTAGATAACTGAATTTTTTTTTTTTAAAAAGCCCTCCAAGACAATAGGCAAAATCCAGTAGGAAAAGGTGCTTCATAGTTGCCATGGAGCTTAGAAAATAACAGTGATAACAGATATAAGTCTGGATCCATCAGCTCTTATGTACATCCTTGAGAGCATTGGTGTGGGAGTACTTCTCACGTTGAGTGCATAAACAAGGTTTTTTTGACATTGGAGTTAATGGGACAAAACTGATGACATATTTAAAAAATGTTGCTTCTGCCATGTAGCAGCTATCCTGATAAAACATTGTTCTTCTTCATGGTCTCTGTGACTCACTCAGCTGGGTTATACTGCGCCTTCTCAGTGCCTCTTTCTGAGTGTTCTATAGCATTCTGAAGGGTTTTGGTGGTAGCACCACCCATTTGCAGTAGTCCTATATAAGGGGCTTACTACAGAAATCCATCAGTTCCTTTTCGTCTGCCATTGCAGCTGTTTTGGCAGGGACAGCATTTGCATTCTTGTATTGGAAAGAGGTCATCTGAGGATCGATCATCAGCATGGGCTTTGAGCTACATTAGCTCTTGGGGCTTTCTTTGTACCACTGGCTTCTTTTAAGAAGTATGTTGAATGTGGCACAAAGATTCCCAACTGAGATGGCCATTTGAGATGCCTTCAGCATTTGGCCAAGTCCCATATTGTTGCCTCGTGTACACCCTGTGATGTTCACACCGCAGGCCAAATGAAACAGAGAATGTTGTCTTAAAGCTCTTCTGTACAAGTGGGCTTTGAAAGCACAAGAGTTTGTGCATCATCAACAGCCTTCAGCTTTGAGAGACAAAGTGGGCCTTTGAAGAAATTGAATATGGAGAAGGTGGCCTCTATATTAGTGCTGTGGAACTGCTGTCTGTAAAAGAAATGTTTCTTTTCTTTGAAACCTTGTTGAGAGGCAAGGTGGTACAAGTGTTGACCGACAACACTATGGTCATGTATTACATAAACAAGCAAAGTGATACACAATCTCATGCCCTCCTTCGCCTCACAGTTTGATTCTGGCACAGGTGCATTGAGAGAGACATCTTCATTTTCACTGTCTACCTTCCTGGAGAAGAAAATATCCTCAAAGATGCTCTCAGTCAGAACATGCATTCAAGCCATGAGTGGAGGCTTCATCCATACTCAAGCCTATTTTTCAGCAATGGGGTGTTACTGAGTTAGACCTTTTTCCTTTGCCTCTAAATGCTCAGTCTGCAAAGTACTGGTCCAGGTGCATCAGGGCAGTTTGGGGGAGATGCCTTCTTCTTCAGTTGGTATGGACTTATGCTGTATGCCTTCCCTCCATTCCCTCTTCATGGGTGGTACTGTTTTGCACTGGACCTCAAGAATTGGGATGAAGAACCAGATATTTAGGTTAAGCTCCTAAACCTGTATTTCCCCCATGCCAATTTTCCAATGCAAATTGCCTCTCAACTCTTGTTTTAGCTATGGAGGGAGACATACAGGGACACGTTGCATTTATAGGTTTTTCAATGTATGGATAGCAACATTATGTATTATTTGAATCAAGGCTATTATATGTATATGTGTGTGTGTGTGTGTGCGTGTGTGCGCGCACACACACATGTAAGTTCACATATGTGTTGGGGAGAGAACTGACAGGCCTTCCCTGATGCCAACATTCAGACTGAACCCTCATTTAGCAAAGAAATGGATGGTGTCATGTCTAGTTTGCTAAAGATATCCATTTTATTACAGTAGAATTTTGGTAACCAGCAGGGTATTTAATTACCATTGAAACAGAACGATAAACTGTTTTATCTGAATGAAGATTGAATGATGTGAAACAGAAATCATTCTGTTTCAGTGTTTTCTATCATTTCAAGGAGGACACACTGTACTTTTACAAGAGATAATAGTAAATTAGCCCCTCTGTGGAATATGGAATTGGAAAATAGACAATCCACTCTATATAGTGCAGTATCTTACTAAGAAAATAAAAAATAATTGATCAATGAACTAAAGCAGGGATAAGGAAGTTTTGACTTTCTATGTTGGTAGTCAAATTCCCTACATCCCCAGCATATCAATCAAGAATGATGGGAATTACAGCCCAGAATCTGCAGGGTCACTGATTTTCTTCCCATAGACAAGAGAGAGGTTCTTTTTCTTCAGTGGGACATAGATGGGACATACAGTGGATGGGTTCTGGCTGAACTCAAAAGTTTGGTCATTTCTTCTTTTCAAGACATTGAAGAGATAAAAGATGGATACTGTATTTTGGAAAGGAATTTGCACAGCCAGTTTTGCAATAGTCAAAGATTTTTTGCATTTGAATATTTTTTTTAAAAAAATCAAGATTTTGTTGCTTACATGGTCAATTTGGGGTGTCCTGCCAAATCCCCTTGAGATGATGAGATAGTGCACCTCTATGTGCTTTACAGAGGAAAACTTTCCAAAGTTCTACACCAGTTTTGTAACTACTTCCCTAAACATCTTGTTCTTATACATTTGGAGGCGAGCCTCAGTGAAACTGGTGGCACTAATAGCCAAATAAATGCCTTTAGGGAAAGAGAGCAAGTTCCAAAATACTGTGCATTCTTACCATGTCACAAAAGAAAAGATGAACCAACATAATAAACCTATTTTAGATGATTCTGCATCAATTCACTGTGTAATTACTATTCTGAAAATGTCAGATTTGAATGTAATGTCTGTAAATTGCTTGTTTCAAATATCAGTGGAAAAACTGTGTGGTGAAGTTGAGCAGAAGATTTAAAAATGACATTTATTTCTTCCCTTCATTTTTTTTGAATATAGCAATATAATGCACTGTAATTGAAACACTTATTATTTGATGCCTGGGCAGAGAA
Organism: Sceloporus undulatus; assembly: GCF_019175285.1. Classification (NCBI taxonomy): domain Eukaryota; kingdom Metazoa; phylum Chordata; class Lepidosauria; order Squamata; family Phrynosomatidae; genus Sceloporus; species Sceloporus undulatus. The sequence continues at coordinate 58,565,169 of NC_056523.1, forward strand.
GCAGCCGTGTTGTAATTGTTCTTAGTCCAAATACAACATGCTGCCTTTGTCACAATTGACATTAATTATTGATAAAGGTTTCAGAAATAGCGCATGTGCTGGCAACCCTGCCTGTAATATAAGATAGAGACAGTGGTGATTCTAGAGGGATTTGTGAGCAACGAAGTACCTGTAGCATTTGGGCTTGCGTCTGGTTTGTGAAGTTTGAATTCTGCTGCAAGCTGTGAAAAGATCTGCATTATTGGAAAAATAATGGGAAGATGAATCGCCAAGCTTACTTTTATCGTGTCCCTCCACAGGAACTGCACAGAAGGACTCAACTTCAGCCTGAGCCTGCAAAGACGAAAGCTCTTCAGACAGTCATAGAGATGAAGGTATGAGCTTTCAATGCTTGCCAGTAGTACATATTTTTTTTTGTGTGAGAGTCAGTACTAGTAATAGTTTTACGTGTGAAACAGCCTCTATTATAGAAAATTCAATGAATGCTAGCCCATTAAATGCCCTATACTTAGTGTAGGTGAATCACGTTGCTACTTTGTCAAACTATAGTTAGCTAAAGGGCAATGTTTCAGTGTTTATTCTGTCTTCAAAGTAACTAGTCCTTGGTTTTCCAGGCTTTCCCTCACAAACACATTTTTTCCATGTACTTGTTTTTTGTTTTGGCAACTTGCTTCATGACATATTTTTTTGTAAGAAACTTGGCAAATGGATTTTGCCCATTTTAAAAACCAGGAAAGGAAAATGGCCATCATACTTTTGTAGCTCCACATAATAGACTATCAAAGCAGGGTGATTATTCTTAATTTTGCTTCATTATCATTCTCTGTACTTGTTGCCACCCTTCCTTGTCTGGAAGAAGATTCCTTTATACAGTAGGCATGCTGCAAACTAAAAACAGATCAAGTTATGTTTATCCATGCCATGGAGCATGTTCAGTTGTTACACTTTAAAAACAACAACATAATTTTAAAAATAGCATGTATGCAGGTGCAAATATACACGGTTATTGTAGCAATTTTTAGATCTTAATTATAAAAAGGCAATCTCTAGATTTTGTATTATTATAAATGATAGAATTTTATCATTTAGTCTGAGGTAGCACTATTTATATGATAGCAGGTGGGTAGCATTTTTAGTAGTGGGACTGAGTGCTTTATTTATTATTATTATTATTATTATTATTATTAACCTTTATTTATGAAGCGCTGTAAATTTACACAGCGCTGTACATGCAATCCTTTTAGTTAGACGGTTCCCTGCCCTCAGGCTTACAATCTAAGAAGACATAACACAGAAGGAGAAGGGAGTGGTGATGGGAAAGGGTAAGAGGTCCAGCAGCTCTTATAATTGCTGCTTTGTTTATTCATAGTGTTTCTGCGAAGTAAGATCTTACTTCACCAATAGAAATTGAGTCTAAGAGAAGTGTTCAGTATTACCAGTCCTAGGAAAAGTTACCTTTGTTGGACTATAACACTCAGCCAGCAAGAGCTTTTCCAAGCTCTACACTTACATTATTCATTTGATCAAAGAATCATAGAATTATAGAGTTGGGAGAGATCACAAGGGCCACCAGTCCAATCTGCTGCCATGCAGGAATACACAATCAAAGTACTCCTGACAGATGGCAGTCAAGCCTCTGTTAACAAACCTCCAAAGAAGGAGACTCCACTGCTCTCTGAGGCAGTGTGTTCAGTTGAACAGCTTTTACTGTCAGAAAGTTCAGATAGAAGATGTTGATAGATGATACTGAGGTGGAATCTCTTTTCCTATAGTTTGAATCCATTGCTCCATGCCCTAGTCTCTAGAATAGCAGAAAACAAGCTTGCTCCATCTTCAGTATGACATCATTTGAAATATTTAAACATGGATATCATGTCACCACTTAACCTTCTCTTCCCAGGCTAAACACACCCACATCCACTCCTCACAGGACATGGGTTTCAGACCTTTCAACATTTTGATCACCCTCCTCTGGACAGCTCATGCTGGCTTTCACTATTTGAGTTTTGATTACATTTGTACCCACTTTCAGACAATTCGATCCTGAGAGATAGGGTGAGCCAGAATGCCAAGAAAAGACAAAATGTTTGCATGGGTTTAGATGAGCATTCTTCAGGATACTGAATGGGAGATATCTGCAGATCGCTGCAGCAGGGTCTTTCATATCACTTCTCAAAAAATAATGGATTCTAAAATAATTGATTACCTTTGATAACTGCTATTTTTTTGCTTTCCGAAAAACCTATGTGCATAGACATAAATCTCATGTGACTATTTTTGGTGTGTGAATTGCTTCAAGCACTGACTGGAAAAGGAAACCACAATGCTTACTTGGTGATCCTGAGCCACCAAACCTCTTCAAGCCTAACTGACGTCACAGAGTTGTTATGATGACAAAGAGGGGATAAAGATGCAAGTTAGAAGCTTGTATACCACCTTTATTCCTTGAATAAAGATGGGATATAATGTAATAACTGTAATAGTACAATTGTTAAAGAAAACCATTTTGGGAAACCTGTTCTCCTATTTTTATATCTAATTAGGACCATCAAGTCTATCATAATTTCTGTACTGTATAAGATACAGGAATAAGACTTGGCATTTATAACTACGGTAATGATTTTATATGACTTGATCAGCCAAATAAAAACAGTATATTTTAAGCCATATGATTAAAAAGTGAAGCATATTTCAATGTTTCAGTAGCAGAACTGGGCATTATACAAACTGATGTTTGTGTATAAAGACAAACATGTAACCAACAAGTATTTTGCATTTGCTTGACTAAGCTATGCTAATAAGTACATATTTTAAGAAGGAAGAAGGAGTACATACATTGACATTAACTCAAGACAGCTTCAGCCAGAGTTTCCTGATATCTTTTATTTTTTAACTGGTATCCTTATATATTCATTTATCCTTTATCAGTTTATGAATACTGGGGAGCAGTAACAAAATATTAGGCTGATTTTTTTAAAAGACACTAATTTTCCTTACCCAGCCTTTCCCACCTCCATAGTTCTTATTAGTAGGACTTAGACCTGATCATAGTAAATTCCTTTCTTGTGCTGAAAGTTGCCATGTAGTCTCTGTGACTAGTTTGCTGGCAGCACTTATCTGCAATAAACCAGTGTGATTTGTTCCTGGACAGAAATTCCGAGTTCAGATATGTTCTTTTATACAATGCTAGAAGAGCGGTAAACACGCCATAAATGAATTAAGTGTCTGAGATGTTGCTCATTTATCCTGGTTGGTTGTGATGAAGTTCCAAAATGTTTTGATATTTGTGGGATGACTAGCACAATGTGAAAAAACCCCCTCATGTTTTCATTTTATTTCCTTGGATAAGATGTTTGATTTTATGTCCTTCTGCTCCATTATGGGATTGTATTGTTTAACCTATAGCATTGGAAAGAAGGGGGAAAAAACATCTTGCCAGTGTCACTAACTATATCAGGTTGCTAATATGTTCTTCATTGCAGAACATTGCTGTTGAAAAGGAAGATAATTTTATCAGAGCTGTCAAATAAAAGTGGGCCAGAGGCCTTCTCTATGCTACAGTACTAGATTTTTTGGTGGGTAGATAGGATGGAAGAGTGCTTGGAATCCTAGAATCTTTGAATTAGAAGAAACCACAAGAGCCATCTATTCAAACCCCCTGCCAGATGGAAACTCACTCTTCTGAGATACTCATCCAATGTTTGTTTAAAGACCCAAAAATACCACTACCCGAGGCTGTCTATTCCACTCTCACGCAGTGTTTATAGTCAAGACATTCTTTCAAATGTTGGACAACCTTGCATAAAATTTTCTTAGTTGGTTCACTTTTCCACAGGGATCCAGCTCATTGTTGCCTGCTGGCTGATGGCTAGAGCAAGTGATGGTACAGGTTGAGTCGCCCTTATCTGGTATCTCAAATATTCCAAATTGTCCACATGGGTAGCTTAGATAGTCACCCCTTTGTTTACAATGCACACAAATTTTGTTTCATGCACAAAATTATTATAAATATAAAATTATCTTCAGGCTATGTGTATAAGGTGTATATGACACATGAATGAATTTCATGGTTAGACTTGGGTCCCATCTCTGAGATATGTCATTGTGTATATGCAAATATTCCAAAATCTGAAAAACTCTGAAATCCAAAACACTTCTGGTCTCAGGTATTTCAGATAAGGGATACTCACTTTTTTGTGTTTTTAAATTTTCTTTATATATTTACCACCATGTGCCTGATTACCACTGAGAGCTGTTTTTCAAACCAGCTTGATACTGAGGGCAGGGGGTGGTTGTTCCTTCTCCTCATTTCCTGCCATGACTTCCTTGTTAGTTTGGTTCCCTGCATCCTTATTTTTCCTGACAGAAAGGAGGAGGGTACACATTGTTTATTTCCTCATATCTCAAGGTCAGAAAAGTTACCTTGTTTTAACCACAACACCAGCTTGTCCAGATAGTGGGGGGATTCCATGATTTTTAGTCCAAAATTTAACATCTCCAAACTTTTTGTTGCAAATGGCAGTGACAAATGGATTGATACTGGATTTGGGTCTCTGTCTGAACAACAGTAGTGGATACTTGTTCTTTAACTTCTTGGCCACCACCACCATTTGTGCTTTGTCTCTCCTTTGCTTTCTCTTCCTTTCTCTGTCTCTTTGCTTCTGACCTTCACCATTCCACAGGGCCAGCCTATGCTGATGCTGGCTTTAGGGAGGAGGTAGGCTCTGCTTCTTCCGCTTCCCCCCACCTCTTCAGGAAGCTATTGGTTTCTTTGGATCAACAGTTTCATACCGTCTGTTTGTCTCACTCTAATCTCTTCTTATTGTAACCAGTCTATGTTGTTTTCAGTTTCTAGAAAACTTTCTCTCCAGATTTGCAAACTTACTTCAGCAAAGAACCACATAGCTGAAGATGACTTTCTTTTTCACTCTGCCTCTATTTGCTTTCATTCAGCTTATTAAACCTGCAACCCTTTCCCCAGTCTCTTAGTTCAACCAGTGCAGCTATCTGTTCCTTGCTCCTGATCTTCCTTTGCCTGATTGTCTTTGGTGAATTAATCTCAATTTTCTATGATATGCTGTTATGTCGTTCTGATTTGTTACTAGCTTACATGCTTTGTCCACTGTGCTAAATAAAAAAGCTACCCTGTGAATATCTATCTCCTCCCTTATCCTCCATTGAGACCCTTCCAGTATATGATCATTTTCTTTTTGTTTTCAGTAAAAAATAAAGTATTTAGGACAGGACAAAATGTTACCCAGTATGTCTCCTGACTAATGGAATTTGTTGGATACTTATCGGTAGATGTGGAAGAGCTTCAGACCACCTCTCTGGAAATAGTCCCATCTAATAACAAGAATGTAAGAGCAATGCTAGATCAGGCCCAAGGCACATCTAGTCACAATTCTGTTAGTGCCAGGGCAACTAACTATCCAAGATCTGAGAATCACCCAGGTCCCTCGCCCCTGTGCCCCAACCTCAATTTTATTTGAATTTTCCAATTCTTCTTTACTAAAATTTCTCTAAATGCATGGGAGTAACTTTGCCATATTTTAGGCTCCTTCCAGGATGTGAAGTCAAAGGCTTTCATGGTAAGCATCCATAGTTTTTTGTGGGTTTTTTGGGCTATGTGGCCATGTTCTAGAAGAGTTTCTTCCTGACATTTCACCGGCATCTGTGGCTGGCATCTTCAGAGATGCCACAGATGCCGGCGAAACGTCAGGAATAAACTCTTCTATAACATGGCCACGTAGCCCGAAAAACCCACAAAAAATCCTTTCAGGATGTTTTAGTGCAAGGAGTGGCCTTTTCCCAAATGAATTACCCTTGGTTTTGGGGAAATACTTCTTTTGTGCTAAAAGAGCCCACAAGGGGCTTACAATGTGGTGACATTACCTCATGGTGTCTAGATTTAGCTCTCTCTCTCTCTCTCTCTCTCTCTTTTTAAATTAAAATTGGTGTGTGTGCGCTCTTGGGGTCACCAATGCTATAGTGGACAACCAGATACTTATGGGAACTCCATTGGTTGTGTTACCTTGTGGAACTTAGGGGAACATCAGAAGAGTCTCTGGAGGGCTCTTCTTGGAGGTGACCCCAGAGAAAAATATTGATAGAAGATCACAAGTCCTTGTACATACTCAAAGGATCTCCTTGGATTGTGATCTGATATTGTAATGTCTTGGGCTTTTATTTTGTAAAACTAGAGAAAATATGTTCTTAAGAACTAGATAAATATTCATTTAGATTCCTTACTGCAGTTTTTATTTAATTCTCCATACAACACAAATCTTTGACAACTCCATATAAGGACAATAATATAGAATTGATATAAGAAGTGAGAGTATAGTACACTAGGAACTGATCCTTCTCATGCCCAATTATAATGAATGGTAGATATTAGAAAGCTAATTTCTATTCATTTATTTCAAGATCAGGGAAGAATCATTGGAGTAACTGCCAAAGTATATTTCTCTAATTAACATATGCCAGACTTGGAAAATATGGGGAAAACCATCTCATGTTCTAGATATCAAGAGTTTTTAAGTGAATGATTTTTTTTTGTGGTTTACCTTGCTTCTTGCAGAGAGAACCATCTTTATGTATTGATCCAGCTGTGATATTTCAGGTATGTTACACCATTATTGCTGAAAAGCTCAGTGTGTAGTGTGTAGTGCTTAGTATTTACTTTGCACGGGCCTTTCCTTTCTAGTTTAAAACCTCAGTCTAGAGCTTTTCAAGACTCAGGTATGAACATATACAAGGACAGAGTCATGATCAGCACACTTCGCATGAGACTCTCCTTTGATTTCTCTTTACATGAATGACTCTGTGCTTTTAGAAGCGTTCGGAAGACAACCTGTTCTCTCGATCCCTGTCCCTCATGGCTAGCGGCTCAGGGGGGACCGGTGGTAACTTCATTGTTACACCGGATTATAAATACATCTTTGAGGGATGGGCAATTTCCATCCAGCTTAAAATTGGCCATAGTAAAACCGCTGCTCAAAAAGCCCTCCCTCGACCCCCTCATGCATAATAATTACCGGCCAGTTTCGCTACTGCCATTTTTGGGGAAGGTGATCGAGAGGGCGGTTGCAATCCAGCTTCAATCGATCTTGGATGAAACTGATTATCTGGACCTATTTCAAACCGGCTTTCGGGCGGGCTACGGGGTTGAGACGGCCATGGTCTCCGTCTGGGCATCGACAAGGGAAGCGTGTCCCTGTTGGTGCTCTTGGACATCTCAGCAGCTTTCGATACCATAGACCATGGTACCCTTCTAGAACGCCTGGCAGAGGTGGGAATCGGGGGCACTGCGCTCCAGTGGTTCCGATCCTACCTCTCTGGGAGATTCCAGATGGTGCAGTTGGGAGACGTGTGCTCCGATAAGAGGGCCCTTATATCTGGGGTTCCTCAAGGAGCCATTCTGTCTCCCATGCTTTTCAACATTTACATGAAACCGCGGGGAGAGATCATCCGGAGACATGGGGCGCGGGGTTATCAGTACGCTGATGACACCCAAATAGTCTTCTCTATGTCTCCGACTGATGCAGTGACTGGAGATGGCATCTCTCCTCTCGTGGCCTGTCTGGAGTCGGTAATGGGCTGGATGAGGGAAAACCGACTCAGTCTGAATCCAGAGAAAACGGAGGTGCTCGTGATAGGTTCTCCTGGCCCAGGGATGGCGGTGGTTCCACCTGTCCTGAATGGGATCACGCTTCCTGTGAAGGACTCGGTACGCAGTCTGGGGGTGCTCCTTGATTCGTCGCTCCACCTTACATCTCAGGTGGATGCGACGGTCAGGAGCACCTGTTATCAGCTTCGGCTGATTCACCAGCTGCGTCCCTACCTGGACCAGGGGAACCTTGAAACGGTAGTACATGCTCTGGTAACCTCTCGTTTGGATTTCTGCAATGCGCTCTACATGGGGCAACCCTTGTACCATACCCGGAAGCTACAACTAGTGCAGAATATGGCAGCCAGACTGGTTACTGGCATACCCAGAGCCAGTCACATAACACCAGTGCTTAAAGATCTGCACTGGCTGCCTATTCGCTTCCGGGCGCAATACAAGGTGTTGGTTATTACCTATAAAGCCCTAAATGGCTTGGGCCCAGGGTACCTGGAGGACCGCCTCTCCCCATACAATCCGCCCCGCACTCTCAGAACATCTGGGCAGCAGCTATTGAGGGTTCCAGGGGCCAGACTAGCCTCCACGTCTAGGAGGACTTTTACCATCTCGGCCCCGACCCTCTGGAACTCCCTGCCCATTGAGCTCCGCTCGGCCACCTCCCTGGCCCAGTTCAAAAAGGGGCTGAAGACCTTCCTGTTTAAACTAGCATTCCCTGATACAGGCCCCAACTAATCCCCCCCCCTCTATGTCAGCAGTGGCAAGCTGGCCAGAATCGTTTTTAATCCATTTGTTTTTACTGTATTTGTAACCCATGTATTTTATGATGTTGTACACCGCCCTGATTATACAGAAGAGCGGTATATAAATAAATTTTTTATTTATTATTATTATTATTTATTATCATATATGAGAAGAGCACTTTTTCACAGGCTCTTTCCTCTTCTTAAGCCTCTGTTTGGTCTGCTTCCTATAAATATGTTGAATCTTCTTGCAAATGTTAGGAGACTGGGGGGAGACAGAGACTTACTATGGAGCATGGTTCTGTGGCGAGGCTCTTCTGGCCGCCATATCTGGTGGCTCTGGCAATCTTAAACACCATTTCTTCTTTACAAGTAGTTCTTGTTTTACTTCTTGTTCATTAATGTCTCAAGATCACATGCTAACATTTCATTACATTATTTATTTCATGCTCATTAAAAATGGTTTGTGAGGAATGTGGTTCACAAACTTTTAATCACCCACAGAAAGGTTCACAGAAAGAGTGTATCATGAGAACACATAATATTTAGTTGACAGCTTATGACAGAATATGCTCTTTTGCCACCTTGAATATTGAAATGCCTTGATTAATCATTACAAAGAAGGAATGATGATGGTGGTAGTGATGATGATGATGGTGTGCATAAGTCCATGTAGAGCACTGCTTTGGTGTCAGACAGTTTATGATGGCTTCATGGGATCCATGCTATGCTTCAAGCTGGATCCACAAAATCATAGTATCATATAATCTTAGAGGTTGAAGGGACCACAGGGGCTATTTAGCCAAACTCCATGCCATGCAGGAATGCTTGACTTTATGAAAGATGCTCATCCAACCTTTATTTAAAGCCTCCAAAGAAGAAAAGTCCACCACTCACTAAGACACTCCATTCCACTGTTCAACAGCTCTACAGTAAAGAAGTTATTTCCAATGTTTAGGAATTTCTCTTTTTTCATTTTGAAACCATTGTTTTTGTCTTTGGAGCAGCAGGGAAAAAGTTGCTCCTTCTTTTATATGAATCCCTTCAGATATTTCAAGTTAGCTATCATGGCACTTCTTAGGCTTCTGTTCTCCAAGCTAAATACCCTGGCTAGAAGATCCCATTGCAGCTCTGTGTGACTGTTCTCCAGTAGCATATGCCAAACTTGTGTATGGGTGTCTTGTGTCTTTTAATTTGAAATATTAAATTTCATTACAATTTTTTCTCTGCTTCATGCTGGGATGGAACACCAGAAAAGAAAAAAGGCAGGAATTTACAATGTCTTATTATAAGGTGTTTGATTATGGAATATGATTTGTTTCATTCACAGAACAAATTTGTGCATTCATGGAAGACATTATTGAAATTTACAGTTTGACAAAGTACACATTTCTAAACAATTATAAGATTTAAAGATGAGAAATGCTGAAGTTTATCATGTATAACCATTCAGTGATTAATTAACCACGTTGTTGGAAGTTATCTTTCCAACAAGTAGCATAAATATCATCTCTCATATCTCTTGCTTCTGAATTACACAGATAAGATTCTTCAGGCTGGACATTTAAGGATGTTCCTTTTACGCTTTTGTAACAGCACATTCAAATCTTTCTACATATTTATTATTGACCAGAATGCAAGAATAGTGGTCAGACACATTTAGGTGTTTTTACTAGACCTTTTTGGTTTTGTCTTATTAGATAAAAGTAGAATCTGCTATGTGGAATACTTCTGTGAGATGCTAGCCAACTAGTATTCCTGTATTTCAGAATGCTCCTTCTCCCTGCCACTTTAGCCCTTTGCCTTGCCCACATTGAATATGCTTAATCCTTGTTCATGCATTTTAAGTTCCATTTCACTAGATCCCCCCCCCCCTCCCAAAGATCTTTGCATGCTTTTGGTTCCTCCAAGCTTGTTAATACCTCCTCTGTGAGAACGGGTGCTGTGAATGGGTGTGTAAGACCCCACATACTGAGGACAGAGTTCTCCATTAGTATGTAGCAGGCATGGGAATTATCTCCAGATGTTGTTGAATTGCAAGTCTTAGCATTCCTCATCATTGCTTATGCTGGTTAGATTTGCTGGGAGGTGCACTTGAACAATATATTAAGGGTCACATGATCAATAGAAACAGAGTTGGAAAAGACCACAAGGGCCATCCAGTTCAACCCCCTGCCATGCGGGAATACACAATCAAAGCACTCCCAACAGATGACCACCCAGCCTCTGTTTATACACCTCCAAAGAAGGAGACTCCACACTCCAAGGGAGTGTGTTCCACTGTATGGAAAAGGAGAGTAATGTAAAGTTGAAGGCTTTCATGGCCGGCATCCATAGTGTTTTGTGGGTTTTTCAGGCTATGTGGCCATGTTCTAGCAGAGTTTCTTTCTGACGTTTCGCCAGCATCTGTGGCTGGCATCTTCAGAGAATGCTTTGTCTGGAAAAATTGGGTGTATATATACTGTGAATGCAGGAGTGATTCGCATGTGTATTGTTCTGTGTTAATGGCCGGCCTTAGGCTGGGAGGCTAATGCAAAAGAAGATTAATGTCTGCTAATTGGTGATCATTATCTGCTGGGAAAGCCCCTGACTCTGAATGGTTTCCCATTTGCATTTGCTGAGTCCTAATTTTGCTATTCCTCAGGACTGGTAGCCAAATTTTGTTCACTTTAAGGGTTTCTTCTTTCCGGTTGAAATTGTCCAGGTGTTTGTGGATTTCAATGGCTTCCCTGTGCATCCTGACATGGTAGTGGTTGGCATGGTCCAGAACTTCGGTGTTTTCAAACAGTATTTTATGCCCAGGATGGTTTGTGGCATGTTCTGTCACTGCTGATTTTTTTGTCTGGCCCAGTCTGCAGTGTCTCTCGTGTTCCTTGATTCTTGTTTGCACACTGCGTTTGGTGGTCCCTAGAACATGGCCACATAGCCCAAAAAACCCACAAAAAACAAAGGAGAGTAAAGTTGCTTTGTGATGGACCACTATCTGACTGAGTTTAGGCTTACAGTTGGGTGGGTATCTGTTAAAATAGTCTGTCCGCAGAGTTCAGGGGATCAAATGGGTTTCCCCACTGATTGACAAGAATCTTCTGTCATCTCAGCTGATGATTCTGTCTCAGTCGAGATAGAGATCTGGAACAGGATGTTGTCATGGCCACTCCTTCATGTTCTATCCCACCCAGTGAAGCCAAATAGGATTTCTAGTTTTTCAATGAAGTGAGGGTGATGAAATGGTAAAGATGGCAATGGGGACAGTGCTCTGGATGAATCTAACCTGGTTCAGACTAAAGCTTACTTTGGGGCAGTGCTGGGGAATCTCAGTCTCTGGGGGTGAATTCAGCCCTCGTGGGACATGACTTTGATCCTCTGGACTGTAATATGTATAAATATATTACAGGGGTTGTAATCTAAAAACAGATACTTTTAAGGACCCAAGGTCTACAAAGCATGATGTAAAATGAGCCATTCCGATCCTTGAAACTCTGGCCTCTCTGCAATATGTGAAGTGCCACCATGATTCTCATTTTTGGGCAGGTGACATGGTATAAACAGAGATATGGATGGTGGTGATACGCTGAAAAGCAGCAGAAAGGAACATGCAAACAAACCTGATTTGAATAATATTGACTGATCTCCTCCCCCCTCCCCCAAATCCCTGGCCACATATTCCATTGTGGAGGATCCTCAAACCTTTAGCAATAGGTTTTACATGGCCACAGGGTGAGATGAACAAATCCCAGGGAATCCCTCTTGAACATATTGGATTGTCAACTTGGTGCAGAAGCACATTATGGAAACAGAGCACATGTCCCTGACTTTGAGTATCTTTCCCCACTCACTGCAGGCTGCTATACTGTAGCCTCTGTTGATCAGGATGGTCCCTACATCTTCCAGTGAGGCTTTTGGTTGAATGAGAGAAAAAGTGATGTGAAAGTTGTGTGCTAGCAGGCTTCTGTTCACACAATTTGGGATCCAGTTCAGTGTAAAGCAAAAAAGAAGTAACTTCTAGATATACACCAGGAATTTTTGAAAAACCTGGTTATATACATCTTGATTGTGGAGAGCAGTTTTGGTGTTTATGATTCAAATATCTTTATTAAAAATTGCAGACATATATGCAATAGCATAAACTGGAAGAATAGATATTACAAAGCCTGTTGTAAAAAGACAAATGAAAGGTGTCTATTTGAAATCTTTAAATTGGCAAGTCACTTTCATTGCCTGAAAGTCAAGTTTCCCAAACATATTGCTACCAACTGGGTGTTAGTTTTTTTGTCTCTGTCTTTTCCCTTTCCCAAAATGGGTGCCTATCTTGCGACTCATCATGCTCACCAATTATTTGCTGTATTACTAGTCCTCTAGTTAGCCATGGTCCAGCTAACTGTGCTCTGTTTAGTAAAGATAGGCTTAACTTGTCCACTAACATTCCAGAAAAAGTAGAGTTCAGTCAAGTGTAATTGGAAACCAGCATATATATATCTATATCTATATATAGGTTTAATATAGACCTGTTTGCCAGAGTTGAGAAGACAGACAGGACTCTCTCATTTCCTTATTGTTCTCTGTTTCCTTTCCTTATAGCATATGAGGATAATATGGTCATTTTTAGGCATTTTAATTTTTTATGGCTGGGATCCTAAAATAAGCTCAGTTCATGGAAGAAACATTTTCCTTTCTCTCCTGCTTCCTATAATCACAAGTACTTTGTAAAAAAGCCTTTCTCAAGAGTCAGTGGCTCGTGTCCCCCCCAAAATGCAGATGCGGTGCAGGTGGTTGTCAGAAGTGGAAACATTCAAATTCAGGCAGAGCTTTATATATTTAAAATATTTTTATTCTACTTTTTCAATGAATAATATATTTTCAAGATGCCTTCTAAAATCAAGCCAGAATATCACAAAATTTCCAAAAACAATCAGTGAAATAAAAAATAAATGTAGCACATTCGTGGTGTGCATTTGACTTGGATCTACTCTGTGGTGGTCTTAATGGTTGGTTTAGCTTTATTTAGAATATAATAATTAAATACATAATAACTTTTCATAACAGATTTGCCAGAAATTACTAACCAGTCTCAGAGGAGCTAGTAGATAGAATAGCAAGGTAAAAGACACTTATACCTAGTCTTACTGATAATATGTATAGTTTATTTGTACATGACTTACTCCATGGTTTGTTGCACAAGGTTACTGCCTTTAGAGTCAAGGGAAGAATTTGACTATAGTGATTCTGAACTTCTACAACTATTGTTGGACTTATTCCAGTGCGCTCTAGACCAGAAACAGCTCTGGCTTTTTATGCCAACATTTTCCTTTTGCTTTGTTGCTCTTCCTTAGCCATTTATGTGTGTACATTTCTTATAAGCATTTTGTATTTTAATTAGATACTAACACTTTTTCTAATAACAACAGGACACAAAAATAGCATCACTGGAGCGTAATATCAGAGACCTTGAAGATGAAATACAGATGTTGAAAACGAATGGAGTTCTGAACACAGAAGATAGAGAAGAGGAAATCAAACAAATAGAAGTTTACAAGAGTCACTCAAAGTTCATGAAAAATAAAGTAAGAACAAGTTGTAAAATGAGAAACTTTTCAGCTCTAGTTTTGTTTTGATTTTTTTGTACATGTGGTGGTGGTGGGTTTTACTATCTTGACTCTTGCTCTGAAGAAGACAGGAACAGAAGCAACTTGCCTGTAAAGTATTTG
>NC_056523.1:58579253-58592030 GCF_019175285.1 Sceloporus undulatus
TAATAATAATAATAATAATAATAATAATAATAATAATAATAATAATAATAATTTTTATTTCTTTCCTGCCTATCCTCAAAGCTCAAGGTGGGGTAAAGTATATTAAAATATCAAACATAATTAAAAACACACACACTCACAATTAAAATACAATGCTATAGAACCACTAAAATATGCTCAAAAGAGATCATATTAAACATCATGATTTAAAATTGACTGGGTTTGGTTTTTTTTTTACTGGGCTGGCCTGCCAGGAGAGATATGTCTTTAATGCTGTTTTAAACATAGTCAGCATTTTCAGAATTGTGCATAGGTTCATTCTGATTTGCCTAGGTGACAGGAATATCTATGCAATATTCTAAGACTATGACACAGGTAATTATTTTTTGAGCCATGTTACACTACTATTGATAAAGTGCTGTAGTGGGAGTTCGTTTGTTGTCCCTGTGCATCAAAATAACGAGAACAGCATCCCTATCATCAGTTTTCTGCAATCTCTCTTTGCTGAATAATAACACCAAGTGCACCTGTGGGACTGAAGACAGTTTAGGGTTCCTTCAGAGGATAAGCCTTCTGTGTGTAAAACACCCACTGATGTACAAGGTGCAGCCATGGAGAAAATAGATATGTGCAGCTTTTCATCTTTGTAAACCTCCACTAGTTTAGGACCTATCAGAATATAAAGACTACAAGCAAGTTTAAGCATAAGTGTAAGACCCTTGCAAGACTACTGAGTGACCTTTCAAATATCAGACACCCCTAATACTTACTTAAAGTAATGGGTGAACAGAAAGTATTTGGTTTTCTTTCTCTTCAAAATAATGCTCACAAAAGAGATCATAGGGTAATGTATATTGATAGACTGGAATTTCAGTACAGTATTTTGAAGAGGAAGTTGTAATGATTTAGAGAGGAAGGGACGGTATAGATGCCTCACTTGTTATAATACAGTTATTGAGAAAAAAGATAATTGCATTTGGTTGTTATGTGACAGTCATCTGATCAGCTTTTTGACAGTCATGCCACATTCTGATGAAAGTCTGTATAACCTCTGTCAGCGGCCCAGGCCTTCCTCTGACAATTGAGATTTGCAGCAAAAGATACTACTTCTGCCATTCATCACAGAACCTTTCAAGGTGGAAAAAAATTATTTACATGGCTGTCAACAAAGAGATCTTATTATACCCCATCTGTCCAACCTGACATTCGTGATAAGGAACTTTGATAAATATATGTCCTGAATGATGGCAAACAGTAGAACAAGGCTCCTTTCATGGCCAACAACTCTAGGTGTTATAATGCTCTGGTGGTGGTGATGGTGGTGGTGGTGTGGAGGTTAAAGTTTGGTGTATTTAAAAAGGAGAGAATAGAATGTATATCAGTTAAAGTCAGATTATTGTGGAATGTTTTTATTTCACTAAAAGCCTACATTTCATCAAGATCTACTTTTTCTTAGGATAATTCTGAAGTCATTAATAATAAACATTTTCTATCCTGATGCCCACATCTATATCCTTTTATATAAGACATGGTAAAAGCTTAAAAAACAGAAAGCAGTGCATAAGAGCTTGCTCTTTCATGGCACCATTCTCTGGTGGTGGTAAATCAGGTGTAAGCAACCTAAAATTTAAGATCTCTGTAGAAATACTGTAACATCGGAAATGAAAGAATAATCAGGATTAAAAGAACTAAAAATATGGTGCTCGGTCCTCTGTTGATGTACCCAGGACAAGCCACTTAAATGTGAGCAGTGGTTTATGTTCCAGCTGCTGAAATGAGATTGCAGACCTAGCAAAGACCCTTAGCCATCTTTTGTTTTGCTTACTGTCATAATCTGACTGATGCCTATATGTGCAGCAAAGTTAAAGGTAAATTAAAATTTCATTTAGTTTGTCTCTGACAAGAATTTACCAGAGTTCATAAATTTCTTTGTTTTTGTGTCTTTTCCCTTTTTTTAAGATGGGGACAACGTTTGCCCTCCTCCAGTCTGCTGGGACTTCTCCTGTGTCTCCAGGAGTTCTCAAAGTATTATTGCCAATTGTTCTTGCTATTTACATTTGCCAGTTCTTTAATACCCTTGGATGGGTTCATCTGGTCCTAGAGACATATTCATTTAGGTTAAACAGGTATTCCTGTCTATCTCTTTACTTATTCTGTGCTGAAATTCCCTATTCTGTCCTCTGCTCCTTTATTCCTCACATTGAGCAACCTTTGCCTTTTCTTGAGAAGACTGAAGCAAAAGGTGTTGAGTAATTATGCCTTTTCTCTTTCCCTGTGAGCATTTTGCCATCTCTGCATGCAGTGGCCCTACATTTCTTTCTTCTTCCTTTTGCTGCGGGCATTCCAAAAAAGCCCTTTTTATTGTTCTTAACCTCTCTAGCAAGCCTGAGTTCTTCTGTGCTTTAGTTTTTGACTTTACCCCTACAATCCTCGCTATTTGTTTGAATTCCTCTTTGGTGATTTCCCCATTTTTCATTTCTTATAATGTCCGTTTAAGTGTGTAACTCAGTTGAAGGTTCTTAGTCATCATCTGGTTTTTGGCTGTCCATGGTATCCTCTAGCATTCTTCAGCACCACATTTCAAATAAATTGATTTTCTTCCTATCCACTTTTAACTGTCCAGCTCTTCATATCCATACATGGTATAGCGATATCAATCGGTGTTTGATTCTAATTTCTGTGCTTAGTTGTATATCTTTACATTTTTAGGATCTTTTTCTAGACATTTCATTAGCTTCCCTCCCCATTCTTAGTGTTCTTACAGTTCCTTGACTGCAGTCCCTGCTCCAATCAATGTTTGATCCTAGGTATTCAAATTCCATTTTTGATGAATGAATATATGGCAGACATCATTAAATGAATTTTCCTTCTGAAGTACTCATTGCTTTATGCAAGCCGAAGTGTGGATGGACAAATATTTGGAATGTAGCAAACATACTCCTTCTTTATTATTGCTTGCTAATATTATTTCAGATTAAGAAAATCATGTGGCAAATATTCACTTGATGCAAAATGTATTTGCCTTACACCAAGGTTTGTGTTTCTGTTCTATGTCTGAAACACACTTTGATTAAACCTAAGAACCTATTACACATTGGAGACTTCTTGCCATCTGATTCCTTCAGAAAAAAGGTGCTTTAATGTTATTCAGCACTGCTGCCAAAGGCTCTTGCACATGACAATTTAAGCTAATTTTAACCAAATTGCTTCCTGTGAGAAGTGGACATCATTAAGAAACTTTCTTCCATTTCCTTTTGAAAAAAGTCTTAAGACAGAACATAAAGGTCTTGTGATTCTTTCCAATAAAATCATTAGGCTCACACTACTTCTTCAAGGATAGGTTGGAAATCACCTAGCCCTCAGTGCTGAGTTAATAAAACGCATGCTGTGCTCAAAGTACATCAATTTATTAGGAGATTTGGCATATTAAGTGTGGGACATAAATTGTCAAAAAGTATCTAAGTTGTGTGATGAGGAAGACTAAAGAATTTTGTACCAAATCTACAACATCACAACTATCCATTGTTAAAAGTGCTATAATTATATCCACTATTAATAACGTAAATTCTAATTAAATGAATATATATTTATCTAAATCCAAATACTAATCCCAAATAAACCTGACCACTGAATCAATGTGAACTTGGCAATTCAGAACTTCAGTTCCTTGATTCATAAGTCTTCTTCATTTGGGAATAAATTCGACATTGTTATTTTAAAGGACACAAAGGTGGGTATAACATTCCTCAGTCTAGACCCCTGTAATAAGGTGTGATCCATCATCTAACCCAGTCTCTTTATTTAACTACTTCATGTTTATATAAAAAGCTTCCAATTCAAGCTAATAGTAGGCCCTGACACGAATGAGAAATTAGACACTTGTTTCTCCCTCCCCTTATTATCCTGCAAGCCATTAGCTTTCATTTCGTTCATACTAGTTGTTCAGCAAATCATTGGCTGAAAGGCAAAGCTGACACAGTTTCATTATTCCAGTACTCCTAACGAAATTCCATCTAATTGGCTTTCTTTTTTCACTCTCTATAACATTTGATTTGGAGGCCCAGTGGTTAAAGAAGAATGGAAGGAGAGTGAGCCATAAACATATATAGCCACATTGTTGGAGTAAAAGACACGCACAACATTCTTGGTAATGTTTGTGCATAATGGTGGCAACAGCTGTTACCAAGCCCAGGCATAGAAACAGGGTACCAATCCCCGACAATGGGATGGCCCACCTGCATGTGTGTGCCACCTCCCCATGTCACTTGGGAGTGAACCAGGTCCACCCTCACTCCTAAACTGGGCTTTCAGCTTCACAAACAGATCCCTTCAAGGATTCCCAAGTGGGGAAATAGCAGCTAGACCTCATTCCCCCAACCCAGATAATCTAGATTAAAGATGAAACCATCTTTTAGGTTGTACAAGGCAAATGAGAAAATAAGTGAACATGTAGAGGAAATTCAATGAGAACAATTTAAATGTGAAGATACCAAGCCAAGCACGACAAAATTGAAAAGAAAGGGGAAACAACCAGAGCCAACCAAGTGCCAGCTGCTCAGTGAGACATCAGACCTACCCCGTATGCACAGGCAAAAGGCTTCATGTTCCCACTGGACTCACATTGTCCTAATAGAACAGGGTAGGCAACTTTTTGAAATGGGGACGGGTTGGTGTCCCCCAGACAACGGGGGGGGGGGGGAGCCATAAATAATAAATAAATAATATAGGACAACACTTTAAAATGTAGGACATTTTTAAAAATGGAGGACATGCAAAAAAATTGATGATTTTTTTTAAATGTTAATATAAATGCTGTTTCTTAGGCATGATCAAAATGGAGGGCATTTGGGCATTATTCCTAGACAGATGGCAGAAATGGACTTCCCTTTCTGGCCAAATCCCCCTCCCCCCATTCAAACAGCACATTTGGGCATTGAACATGGCTTTACTAAACATGGCAACTCTTGCATATTTCACGAGGCTTATTGCATAAACCAAACTCTTTGGGTTTACACTGAACATGGGTTCACATGGCTTGCATATTGAACATGTCAAGGTGGTTTCACAGTTCTTGCACCAAGTGCACTTCTCTGAAGTGTGTACTTGGTCAAGGGACTTTGGTTTTTCTCACTGCGCATGAGTTTGTAAAAATCACAGCAATTTACATTTGCCTTGCCTCAGAGGCTTGCTGATAGCAATATCACCATTAAAGAACCAAAAACACAAGAAAAGGCACTTTGGAAAGTCACACTCTCTTGGCTTCAGAAACAGTATGTGCATGCCTCTCAAGATTGACTCTCATCATCATCATTCATCTCATCATATCATCATCATCACATCACCCTATTCTGTCAAACAAGGGAGACTTGTTAGCATTAAAGCACCCAAAATAAAAATTTTAAAAACCTTGAGGCCACTGGCCATTCACCACCTCTCCTTCCTCTCTTCCTCCTCCTCCTTCTGCTCCCCCCTCCTCCTCTTCTTCTTCTCCTCCTGCCCCACCCTTCTCCCCCCTCCTCCATGCGCCGTGCAGCCTGGTGGCGGGGTGGAGGAGCAGGGAGAAGGAGGTGGGTGGCGCGGGGAGGCAAGGAGGGCGGCGCGGGCCTATGTGGAGAGGCGGGGAGGGCAGTGCAGGCCCGCACGGGGAAGCGGGGAGGGCGCGGCAGGCCCGCACGGGGAGGCAGGGAGGGCGGCGCGGGGCTTCCCCCTTTGCCTCCTCTGCCCCAGGCCGCACGGCCCTCCTCTTCCTCCTCCGCACGTGGAGAGGAGGAGGAGGGCAGCGCGGTCAAGCGCCCCGGAGGAGGAGGGGTGGAGGGGCGGTGGAGGCGGAAGGACCGGGCCGGGGTTGCAACCCCTGTATTAGAATGATGCAATCCATTAGCCCTGGGCCAGGATCAGGCAGACCAGTGCAGATCCAGTGGACCTGGACTGACTGTGGTCCAAAGGGGTCCCTTCTTCTGGGAGAAAGGCAGCATACAAATGATATGAATGAAATGAAATTAGTTGTAAGTAGTATATGGTTTTTTATGCTGTTTGTAACCTGTATTGTGCTGTATCTTATTTTGTTGTAAACCGCCGTGATCATAGGAACGGCGGTATATAATAAATTTCATTTCTTCATTTCAAGTTGATCCAAAAAGAATAGCTATTTGCTGCTGGGTTCTAGAGAAATCCACGGTGACAGCCAGCAGATCAGACGGCCCCGGTCCCGCTTCCACTATTCATGTCTGCTCAGATGAGTCCATCACACCATGTGATTTTTAATAAGGGCACCTAGTCACCGTAGGTGCAGCCAGGAACCTCATTTCTACTCTTACAGGCCATGATGTGGGTTTCTGAGGCAGATGCAACAGTGGACACAGTTACAGGGCATGCAGCAGTAGTGGTCTATGGCACTGCAGGGGCAGGCACCACCCCCCACTGTGCCAGCTGAGCACTGACCCAGGCGGATGCATGGGCTTGACTGACCATTTGCTTAGGGCCATCTGCTTAGCACCCCCAGAAAGACCAGAGAGGAGACAACGTTGCAAGTAAACTTGTATTTTGAACATGTATGGTTTTCTCTTCCTCCAGCAATTTTATTTAGCATTCCTTTATTTGTAAGCACATATAATATAAGAAATGTTTTCTAACAGCACTGCTTTCTCCCCAGTTAGGAAAAAAAGAAAAATGGATAACATGTTGTCCCATTAGTCTATGAGACGTGATGTTGGGAGAAAAAGTACTGTTCTTTAAAGGAAGTCATTATTCTAAGTAGCATTCCATTAGCAAACGATATCTCTCTTCATGAAGGGCCACCTTCCCGAGGCACACTTAGGAGTTAAAAATTTAGACAGATTAGTTATTTCAGCCAAGTCACAAAATAACATAAACCGTGATGCAAGCTAGCGAAACAGTTCCTAACTACTCATGATGTAGATGGGTTTTGTAGACACTGGTATTCATGGGATAGCGGATTCTGGAGCTTTTGTCCAATCTCAACCCGCTTCCCCAGGAGGTCCTGCCCCCAAACATCCCTTTGTTAGAGTCTCTTTAGAATTTGCCTCATGGTCCTTTTCTAAGTTTTGATAACTAGTGCAATAAAGAATCTCAAAGGTTTGTGCTTTGGCCATCTGGCCATCTCAATGGGCAACTGCTCTCTCATAATGTGTGCTTAAGGGTTCATTAAATGTAACTTAACTTATCACATTATTAACCCTTTGTTACCGTAGAAGAAGACTATTTGTGCTGCGCAGATAATGGAAGAACCTCCATTATCACAGCATGGATTAAGTGATGATGTTCATGGTTCTCATCTGCTGCAGTACTTGAGTTTTTAAAAGTCTAAAGGACTTCAATGTCTCCCACATAATGTATTGTTTGGCCAAGTTGCAAATATCTGTACTGTTCCTTTAACACATTTTTTCTGACTGCAGTGACTTGGTTTTTCCCCCCATCACATGTTTATATTCTTCTGAAACTGTGTGCCAATTCCAAATGTACAACTATAAGCAACTATATAAAAGGATAAATGAAGCAAATGCACTAAATATCGCAGCAAGGGGAAATTAAATTGTTTTGTGCATACGCATATTTAAGTTTCCTGACAGAATCTTCCAAGTTGTAAAAAAGTCCACCTGCATCAGAGTCGTAGATATTTTCCAAGCATTTAAGGGTTGGTCTTGGTCCGTGACTAGCTCTGCTATATTACTTCTTTGTAACAATTTTTTAAAAGGCCGTTTGTTGTCTCAGCACAGAATTGTAACAATCCAAACTTTTTATTCTGACACACTCCATTACCTAACATTTATATTGCATTAGATGCTATAAAATACTTACCTCTGTCTGAAGTATGGCAGCTCTCTGTTCTTTGGCAGTAAGCGACTCTTTAAGCATTCAATGTGTTGCTTGCAATCTGAATTCTGATTGCTAAGGGTTTCAAGCTTTGTTTGTAAGGCAAGAAGTTCTGACTCTTTCTTGAAAGCTCCTGCTTCAGCTGGTCAATCTAAAATTAAAAGCAAACAACTTGTTCAACAACTCTGTGTTTATACTTTCCTGATTCAGAAGAGCCATAAAGCAAAAGGGGAAACTAAACAGTCAAAATAATTTGTAGAAATTCACAGATTATCAGCATAAATAGTCAATCTATGAAAAACTTAACAGTGATTTTTTCGTAAGAATTCCAAGTTCTGCTTACAACATTCACAGACACAGGCCCCAATACTTTATCAGGGGAGACTGAGAGGTCCCTTTATATGCTTAATATTGCAATGGCTGTCCAACATTGAAACAGAGGAAACAAGGCCACTGGCTTCAGTTTCCAAGTTGAACAATCCCCCACCCGGTATTTCTGTATGTATGGACTGGGGAAGCCCAGGGGTGTAGAGATTTTTTTGCTGTGGTTACTTATGTCAGATGTTCCATGCTCCACATGTGAAGGCTAGACAGGAGTTTACTGTTACATTGTGTGATCCCTTTCCTGCTAGCATGTGACAAGGAGTTGTGATGCTTTAAGCATACACATGTTCTCTGAAAGATGGTTTTCCGGGGGGTCATATACAACATGACTGTGATAAAAGAGTGGCATCCATGTGAATCCTGGCACAATCCAAAAGATGGGTTTCAACTGAGGCAGAGTGTTAAATGTGACCCCAATGCTAAACAATTATCCATGGCTAAGTGGCTCTCTTAACATAACTTAATCTTTAAACAGGACACATGTGCTTTTGTTGATTATCTACATTTCGAACTTAGTGAAGATCATCTTTTTTTGCGATGGATGGACAATAGAAAGGGAGATGAAAGGGGGTATTCGTATGAATCCACTTCACAATTAGAAGTAACATGTGATCTGGGCAACTACTATACTTTATTTCCACAATCTTCCCTGTCTTGACAGGAGTGAATAAAAATGGAAACTGTATGTTCAGGTCATATGTGACTTCCTGTTGTTGACTGGACTATCCTTATCCAGAAGGATGAATTCCTGAACTCACATCCCATGTTTCATCTGATTCATTTTAAACAGAACTAAAAACTGCTGAGTTGGGTCAAGGGCACATCCATTTTTCGATACATGAAATTATATGGATTCAGCTGGCACACCACAGTATTCAAAAAATGAGGTCTCCAAGCTGGAAGTATGCCTAGGAGCCCTGGTGGCGCAGTGGTTAAATGTCTGTACTGCAGCCACTCACTCACAAACCATAAGGTTGTGAGTTCAATACCAGCAAAAGGGCTCAAGCTCCACTCAGGCTTGATCCTTCAAGATTGCTAAAATGAGTACCCAGATTGTTGGAGGCAATTAGCTTACACTTTGTAAATGCTTAGGGAGTGCTTGTGCACTGATAAGAGGTTACAAATGTACCTGCTATTGCTAGGTGCCTTAAAATTAGATTTTGTTCATGACAACAAAACAGTTCATCTTTGAAGATGTTTACTGGGGAGAAAATTCAGCTGTCAAAAATCATTATGGATTTGCATTACCAAAATTACAGTCACTTGACCTTACATTTTCCTCAGGTTTTTCCTAGGCACACACTTAAATGAGGAATGCCAAGATGTGTTTCTGTGTGATAAGGGAATGCTGAAGCCATCTTCTCCTTAGTGAGATTCAGTTGATCCCAAAGCTACAGTTTGAGTATTTAAAACTGGAAGGTAGCCAACAAATTCTGAGTTTTGATCACAAGTTTATACCTAACCCACATGCTCCAGATTAAGAACGTTAATAGTATCACCTGCAATACTACAGAGTCAGAGTTAGGAAAATATTTCTTCAGGTCCTGCACTTTTTTTCAGTTCACCATATGAATGAATCTTTTACAATCACATCCAAAGGTATCTCCACAAATATATATAACACTGTGTATGTGTAGATATTTTTAGTATATGGAATTTTCACTTTTCTTATATACTGAACATTTGTTTATTAATACTTAGCATTAATTTATGTAACATTTTAAAATCAGCTAGAGCACTGTGAATCTTAAAACAAACAACCCATCTAAAAACAAACAAACACGCGGAGGAGAGAATGGCAATGATTATAATCTGGATGCATAAAAATAGGATGATGATTTCAGAAACAATTAAGAGTTAAAGGTGAAAACATATTCACTTACTCAAAAGCATATCATCTTTCTTTTTTTTAAAAAATGAAATTCCCTCCTTAGCTTACGACATTCTAAGTGTTACAGCTAAAAAGCCAAAGCTCAACTTAAAAAAATAAGATGAGATTATTCCACAACACTGAATGAAGGAACTGAAAAGAAGTTTAAACCAATATAAACTGTGTAGCATGTGTTTTATATGGAGTCTCATATGGCTACTAAACAAATGATTTCATATCTTCCTAAATTTTATCAATTATAAAATCTGCTCTGATAAACAGTCAGTCAAGGAACAAGCTGTCATTTCACTGCAGATATAGGAATCTAGAATCGTGGTTGGAAGAGGACCACAAGGGCTGTCTAGTCCAACCCCATCTTGCCATGCAGGAAATTGCAATCAAAGCATCCCCAACAGATGGCCATCCAGCCTCTGTTTAAGCCTCAAAGGGGGAGATTCCACCACTCTCTGGGGGAGTGCGTTCCACTGTTGTAACAGCCCTTACTGTCAGGAAGTTCCTCCAGTTTCTCAACATCCTTTTTTATTGTGGTGCCCAGAACTGGACACAGTATTCCAGGTGGGCGCTGACCAGAGCAGATATAGTGGCACTATTACTTCCCTTGATCTAGACACTATACTTTTTTATGCACTAAAATCAATTGGCCTTGTTAGCTATGAATTCATATGCTATGATGCTGCTCATTATCAAGCATCCAACTAAATGATTTGCAAACGGGCAGAAACTGAACCAGGTACACTCTTCTAAATAATAATATATAATTATAATATAAATAATAATATCCTGCCTCACCCTGGCAGGAGAGTATCTAAGCAAGTTAGAATAAATAGGCTTTCTCTAGTTGACTATCTAATGTTCAAAAGATAAAGGCTAGAACTATTTTTTAAATATAAAAATTAGTTTTTTAGGCAGATTGAGATGTAATTCATTAAACCCTAGTTTTATTTTCATTTCACTACCTACTGAATATACTCACTATAGTCGACCTCGTGTATTATAAGTTTAGGGCAAGTTTTGGGGTAAAAAATTACGGATTTTCTATGACCAACAGATAGTCAGGGTAATTTGGGGCATATGCAAAGGATCTAATGGTTGAAGCAAACCAAAACAATGAACTACCAATTCCAACCGACATGATTCTTGTGCTTATTTTTAAGGCTGGATGAATGAGAGAGTAGGGGGCTCAGAGTTTCCAGGACATATTATACTCTTGCTTTTCACCAGGGGTGGTTCCTTCTTTGGATAGTCGACTCAGTCTTTTTGGGTCAAACTTTTGACCTAAATATCTAAACTTAGGGCAGGTTTAGACCACCATTTGGGCGGGTCTGGACCCGCCCTTTCCCCAGAGTATCGGGCTTCAGTGGTTATACTGGCAGCCGCTGAGGCCCTGATCCTCCGCTTTTCAGGCTGCGGGAGCAGCAAAACGACGCTTCCCCGCAGCCTGAAAGGGTGTCCTTGAGGCTTCAAGCCCAGGACACCCCGCGTGGCGGGGAGGGGAGAAAGGGGCCGCTTGGCCCCTTTCTCCCTTGCTTCGCTGGGCGCAGCCGTCTGAAAGCTGCGCCCAGCGAAGCAAAGCGGCGCCGCGGACCAGGAGGAGCTCATTTTATTTTATTTTATTTTTTGCAATAATGACACCTAAATAAAGATTTTTTAAAATGTGGCCATAAGGCAGTTCATTCTCAGATGTAACTAGGATACAAAGTATAATTACAAAAGGTGTTCATCAATGAAAAGGTGTCTCAACAAGTCTCAATATGTTGAGACACCTGCCCAAACTCACTCAGACAGTGAAAGACTAGCAATTTTATATTTCCTTTCATTTTCATTGGTTGTGTAAAACATTTGATTTTGCCACAAAAGTGTGTTTTGCAGAAAATCCACTTTACACTAAATAGTTTCTTGTTAAAAAAAACCTGCACCAAACAATAAAAAATCAGGAAGTTCTTTAATTCCTAAATGGGAAGAACAAAAGAAACTCTCATTATTTTCCCAGATAAGACAGTTTTTATTTCAAGTTATGAAGAAATAATGGAAACAACTCAAATACATACATTTGACTATAAATATAGATAGACTGATTTGAAAAACTGTACAGCCACATAATAGTCAAGGAGCAATATGTGTAGAAATGCCTACATTAAGAAAACAAATAGAAAAAGTGCATTACAAAGTATAGAATGAATTCTATGTGAAAAGAAAAAAACAAACCTTGCAACAGGGCCATTCAGACACAAACATGCTGTTTAGATTTTCAAATCACAAGGGCGGGTTTAAACCACTGCTTTGCGGTGGTCTGCCGCCGCCGCTGTTTGCTCCACTGTGGAGCCGCTGCAGCCAACCGCGCCGCTCCATTACTGAGCAAAAAAGAAGCTCCCAAATGGAGTTCTTTCCGCGGCGCAGCTATGACGCCGCGAGCGGCTGCTGGCGCACTCGGACGTCATAGGGTCACGACACGTCTGGCGCTATGCGTCCAAGACGTAAACATGGCGGCGGCCATCTGGAACGGCCGTCGCCAAAAATACGTAGTGACTACGTATTAGGGTTAGGGGGATGCGGAAGCACTGCACCTTCCTACCCTAATACGTAGTCACTACGTATTTTTGGCGGTCTGTAAACCGCCCTAAATGTCTTTTTAGTTTCTCACTTTAAACTTTTCAAATCTCCAAGTTTTG
>NC_056523.1:58592055-58726164 GCF_019175285.1 Sceloporus undulatus
ATACGTAGTCACTACGTATTTTTTGGCGACGGCCGTTCCAGATGGCCGCCGCCATGTTTACGTCTTGGACACATAGTGTCCAGACGTGTCGTGGCACTTATGACATCGCGA
Organism: Sceloporus undulatus; assembly: GCF_019175285.1. Lineage (NCBI taxonomy): Eukaryota > Metazoa > Chordata > Lepidosauria > Squamata > Phrynosomatidae > Sceloporus > Sceloporus undulatus. The sequence continues at coordinate 58,592,167 of NC_056523.1, forward strand.
GTGCGCCAGCGGCGCCTCGCGGCATCATAGCTGCGCCGCAGAAAGAAGCTCCATTTTGGAGCTTCTTTTTTGCTCTGTAAGGGAGCCGCACGGTTTGACTGCAGCGGCTCCCTCACGGAGCAAACAGCGGCGGTGGCAGATCACCGTAAAGCGGCGGTTTATAACCCTGTGATGTGAAAATCTAACAGCATGTGTGTTTCTGAATGTCCTGTTGCAAGGTTGGTTTTTCTTTTCACATAGAATTCATTCTATACTTTGTAATGCACTTTTTCTATTTGTTTTCTTAATGTAGGCATTTCTACACATATTGGCTTCCTTGACTATTATGTGGCTGTACAGTTTTTTCAAATCAGTCTATCTATATTTATAGTCAAATGTATGTATTTGAGTGTGTTTCCATTTATTTCTTCATAACTTGAATAAAAACTGTCTTATCTGGGAAAATATGAGAGTTTCTTTGTTCTTTCCCCATTTATGAATTTAAAGAACTTCCTGATTTTTTTATTGTTTTGTGCAGGTTTTTTTTAACAAAGAAACATATTAGTGTAAAGTGGGATTTTCTGCAAAACACACTTTTTGTGCAAAATCAAATGTTTTACACATACCAATGAAAATGAAAGGAAATATAAAATTGCTAGTCTTTTCACTGTCTTGAGTGAGTTTTGGGCAGGTGTCTCAACATATTGAGACTTGTTGAGACACCTTTTTTCATTGATGATGACACCTTTTGTAATTATACTTTGTACCCTAGTTATCATCTGAGAATGAACTCTGCCTTATGGCCACATTTTTAAAAATCTTTATTTAGGTGTCATTATTGCAAAAAATAAAATAAAATAAAATGACGTCCTTCCTGGTCCGCGGCGCCGCTTTGCTTCGCTGGGCGCAGCTTTCAGACGGCTGCGCCCAGCGAAGCAAGGGAGAAAGGGGCCAAGCGGCCCCTTTCTCCCCCTCCCCGTCCACCGCGGGGTGTCCTTGGGGCTTGAAGCCGCAAGGACACCCCTTTTCAGGCTGCGGGGAAGCGTCGTTTTGCTGCTTCCCCGCAGCCTGAAAAGCGGCGGATCAGGGCCTCAGCGGCTGCCAGTGTAGCCACTGAAGCCCCGATACTCTGGGGAAAGGGGCGGGTCCAGACCGCCCCAAATGGGCGGTCTATAACCTGCCTAAGTTTAGATATTTAGGTCAAAAGTTTGACCCAAAAAGACTGAGTCGACTTATCCAAAGAAGGAACCATCCCCTGGTGAAAAGCAAGAGTATAATATGTCCTGGAAACTCTGACCCCCCTCTACTCTCTCATTCATCCAGCCTTAAAAATAAGCACGAAGAATCATGTCGGTTGGAATTTGGTAAGTTCATTGTTTTGGTTTGCTTCAACCATTAGATCCTTTGCTATATGCCCCTAAATTTTACCCTTGACTTATCTGTGGGTCATAGCAAAATCCGTAATTTTTACCCCAAAACTTGCCCTAAACTTATAATACACGAGGTCGACTTATAGTTGAGTATATTCAGTAGGTAGTGAAATGGAAAATATAAACTAGGGTTTTAATGAATTTACATCTCAATCTGCCTAAAAAACTAATTTTATATATTTAAAAAATAGTCCTAGCCTTTTATCTTTTTTTGAACATTAGATAGTCAACTAGAGAAAGCCTAGTTATTCTAACTTGCCTTAGATACTCTCCTGCAGGGTGAGGCAGGATATTATTATTATTATTATTATTATTATTATTATTATTATTATTTAGAAGAGTGTACCTGGTTCAGTTTTCTGCCCGTTTGCAAATCATTTAGTTGGAGATGCTTGATAATGAGCAGAATTCATAGCATATGAATTCATAGCTAACAAGGCCAATGTGATTTTAGGCTGCATCAATAAAAGTATAGTGTCTAGATCAAGGGAAGTAATAGTGCCACTATATTCTGCTCTGGTCAGGCCCCACCTGGAATACTGTGTCCAGTTCTCGGCACCACAATTAAAAAAGGATGTTGAGAAACTGGAGCATGTCCAAAGGAGGGTGACTAAAATGGTGAAGGGTCTGGAAACCATACCTTATGAGGAACAACTTAGGGATCTGGGTATGTTTAGCCTGGAGAAGAGAAGGTTAAGAGGTGATATGATAGTCCTGTTTAAATACTGAAAGAGATGTCATATTGAAGAGGGAGCTAGCTTGTTTTCTGCTGCTCCAGAGACTAGGACCCGGAACAATGGATACAAGCTCCAGCAAAAGAGATTCCACCTCAGCATTAGGAGGAACTTCCTGACAGTAAGGGCTGTTCAACAGTGGAATACACTCCCCCAGAGAGTGGTGGAATCTCCCTCCTTTGAGGTCTTTAAACAGAGGCTGGATGGCCATATGTTGGGGATGCTTTGATTGCAATTTCCTGCATGGCAAGATGGGGTTGGACTAGACAGCCCTTGTGGTCTCTTCCAACTCTACGATTCTATGATTCTATATCTGCAGTGAAAATGACAGCTTGTTCCTTGACTGACTGTTTATCAGAGGCAGATTTTATAATTGATAAAATTTAGGAAGATATTTGTCAATACATTTGTTTAGTAGCCATATGAGACTCATATAAAACACATGCTACACAGTTTATATTGGTTTAAACTTTCTTTTCAGTTTCTCTTCATTTCAGTGTTGTGGAATTACTCTCATCTTATTTTTTTAAGTTGAGCTTTGGCTTTTTAGCTGTAACTACTTAGAATGTCGTAAGCTAATGAGGGATATTTGTCATTTTTTTAAAAAAAGAAAGATGATATGCTTTTGAGTAAGTTGAATATTATAATTTCACCTTTAACTCTTAATTCGTTTCTGAAATCATCATCCTTATTTTTATGCATCCAGATTATATATACATTGCCATTTCTCCTCCTCTTGGTTTGTTTGTTTTTAGATTGGTTTGTTTGTTTTTAAGATTCACAGTGCTCTAGCTGATTTTTTAAAAGTTTTACATATAATTAATGCTAAGTATTAATAACAAATGTTCAGTATATTGAAGAAAAGTGAAAATTCCATATACTATAAATATGCTACACATACAAATGTGTTTATATATAATTGTGTGAGATACCTTTTGGATGTGATTGTAAAAGAATTCATTTCATATGGTGAACTGAAATAAAAGTGCAGGACCTGTAAGAAATATTTTCCTATAACATCTGACTCTGTAGTATTGCAAATGATAAATATTGTACGTTCTTAATCTGGAGCATGTGGGTTAGGTATAAACTTGTGATCAAAACCCAGAATTTGTTGGCTACCTTTCCAGTTTTAAATACTCAAACTGTAGCTTTGGGATCAACTGAATCTCACTAATGGAGAAGATTGCTTCAGCATTCCCTTATGCACAACAGAAACACATCTTGGCATTCCTCATTTAAGTGTGTGCCTTAGGAAAACCTGAGGAAAATGTAAGGTCAAGTGTACTGTAATTTTGGTAATGCAAATCCATAATGATTTTTGACAGCTGAATTTTCTCCCAGTAAACATCTTCAAAGATGACCTGTTTTGTTGTCATGAACAAAATCTAATTTTAAGGCACCTAGCAATAGCAGGTACATTTGTATACCTCTTATCAGTGCACTTAAGCACTCCCTAAGCAGTTTACAAAGTGTAAGCTAATTGCCCCCAACAATCTGGGTACTCATTTTAGCAATCTTGGAAGGATGCAAGCCTGAGTGGAGCTTGAGCCCTTTTGCTGGTATTGAACTCACAACCTTATGGTTTGTGAGTGAGTGGCTGCAGTACAGACATTTAACCACTGCGCCACCAGGGCTCCTATGCATATCTTCCAGCTTTGAGACCTCAGTTTTTTGAATACTGTGGTGTGCCAGCCTGAATCCATATAATTTCATGTATCGAAAAATGGATGTGCCCTTGACCCAACTCAGCAGTTTTTAGTTCTGTTTAAAATGAACCAGATGACACATGGGGATGTGAGTTCAGGAATTCATCCTTCTGGACAAGGATAGTCCAGTCAACAACAGGAAGTCACATATGACCTTGACATACAGTTTCCATTTTTATTCTACTCCTGTCAAGACAGGGAAGATTGTGGAAATAAAGTATATGTAGTTGCCCAGACCACATGTTACTTTCTAATTTGTGAAGTGGATTCATACAATGAATCCCCCTTTCATCTCCCTTTCTATTGTCCATAGTCCATCGCAAAAAAAAAGATGAATTCTTCACTAAGTTCTGAAATGTAGATAATCACAAAAACCATGTGTCCTGTTTAAAGATTAAGTTATGTTAAGAGAGCCACTTAGCCATGGATTAATTGTTTAGCATTGGGGTCACATTTAACACTCTGCCTCAGTTGAAACCCTATCTTTTGGATTGTGGCCAGGATTCACATGGATGCCACTCTTTTAATATCACAGTCATGTTGTGATATGAACCCACCGGAAACCATCTTTCAGAGAACATGTGTTATGCCTAAAGGCATCACAACTCCTTGTCACATGCTAATTGCAGGAAAGGGATCACACAATGTAACAGGTAAACCTCTGTCTAGCCTTCACATGTGGAGCATGGACATCTGACATAAGTAACCACATGCAAAAAAATCTCTACACCCCTGGGCTTCCTCAGTCCATACATACAGAAATACAGGGTAGGGATTGCTCAACTTGGAAACTGAAGCCAGTGGCCTTTGTTTCTGCTGTTTCAATGTTGGACAGCCATTGCATGATTAATGCATATAAAGGGACCGCTCAGTCTCCCCTGATTAAAGTATTGGGGCCTGTGTCTGTTGAATGTTGTAAGACAGAACTTGGAATTCATTATGAAAAATCACTGTTAAGTTTTTCAGATTGACTATTTATGCTGATTATCTGTGAATTTCTACAAATTTATTTTGACTTGTTAGTTTCCCTTTTGTCTTTATGGCTCTTTCTGAATTCAGGAAGATAGTAGAACACAGAAGTTGTTGAACTGAATGTTGTTGCTTTTTAAATTTTAGATTGACCAGCTGAAGCAGGAGCTTTCAAAGAAAGAGTCAGAACTTCTTGCCTTACAAACAAAGCTTGAAACCCTTAGCAATCAGAATTCAGATTGCAAGCAACACATTGAAGTGCTTAAAGAGTCGCTTACTGCCAAAGAACAGAGAGCTGCCATACTTCAGACAGAGGTAAGGTATTTTATTAGCATCTAATGCAATATAAATGTTTAGGTAATGGAGTGTGTCAGAATTAAAAAGTTTGGATTGGTTACAATTCTGTGCTGAAGACAAAAGACGGCCTTTTAAAAAATTGTTACAAAGAAGTAACATAGCATGAGCTAGTCACTGATGCCAAGACCAACCCTTTAATGCTTGGAAAAATATCTACTGACTCTGATAGCAGGTGGACTTTTTTACAACTTGGAAGATTCTGTCAGGAAACTTATAATATGCGTATGCACAAACAATTTAATTTCCCCCTTGCTGCTAGTATTTAGTGCATTTGCTTTCATTTATCTCTTTTATATAGTTGCTTTAGTTGTACATTTGGAATTGGCACACAGTTCAGAAGAATATATACATTTGTATGGGGGGAAAAACCAAGTCACTTGCATGTCAGAAAAAATGTGTTAAAGGAACAGTACAGATACTTGCAACTTGGGGCCAAACAATACATTATGTGGGAGACATTTGAAGTTCCTTTAGACTTTTTAAAACTCAAGTACTGCAGCAGATGAGAACCATGAACATCATCACTTAATTCCATGCTGTGATAATGGAGGTTCTTCCATTATCTGCGCAGCACAAATAGTCTTCTTTCTAGGTAACAAAGGGTTAATAATGTGATAAGGTTAAGTTACATTTAATGAAGCTTAGCATCACATTATGAGAGAGCAGTTGCCCATTGAGATGGCCAGATTGGCCAAAGCACAAACCTTTGAGATTCTTTATTGCACAGGTTATAAAAACTTGAGAAAGGACCATGAGGCAGATTCTAAAGAGACTCTAACAAAGGGATGTTTGGGGGCAGGACCTCCTGGGGAAGCTGGTTGAGATTGGACAAAAGCATCCAGACTCCTAGCTATCCTCATGAATACCAGTGTCTACAAAACCCATCTACATCATGAGTAGTTAGGAACTGTTTAGCTAGCTTGCATCAGGGTTTATGGTTATTTTGGTGATCTTGGCTGAAATAATCTAATCTGTCTATAATTTTTAACTCCTAAGTGTGCCTCGGGGAAGGTGGCCCTTCATGAAGAGAGATATCGTTTGCTAATGGAGATGTCTTACTTAGAATAATGACTTCCTTTTAAAGAACAGTACTTTTTCTCCAACATCACGTCTCATAGACTTAATGGGACAACATGTTATCCATTTTTCTTTTTTTCCTAACTGGGGAGAAAGCAGTGCTGTTAGAAAACATTTCTTATATTATATGTGCTTACAAATAAAGGAATGCTAAATAAAATTGCTGGAGGAACAGAAAACCATACATATTTCAAAATACAAGTTTATTTGCAACATTGTCTCCTCTCTGGTCTTTCTGGGGTGCTTAAGCAGATGGCCCTAAGCAAATAGTCAGTCAAGCCCATGCTATCCTGCCCTGGGTCAGTTGCTCAGCTGGCACAGTGGTGGGTGGGTGCCTGCCCCCTGCAGTGCCATAGACCACTACTGCTGCATGCCCTGTAACTGTGTCCACTGTTGCATCTGCTCAGAAACCCACATCATGGCCTGTAAGAGTAGAAATGAGGTTCCTGGCTGCACCTACGTGACTAGGTTCCCTTTTTTAAAATCACATGGTGTGATGGGACTCATCTGAGCAGACATGATAGTGGAAGCAGGACCGGGGCTGTCTGATCTGCTGGCTGTCACCGTGGATTTTTCTAGAAACTCAGCAGCAAATAGCTATTCTTTTTGGATCAACTTGAAATGAAATGAAATGTTATTTATATACCGCCGTTCCTATGACCACGGCGGTTTACAACAAAATAAGATACAGCACAATACAGGTTACAAACAGCATAAAAAACCATATACTACTATACAACTTCATTTCATTTCATTTCATATCATTTGTATGCTGCCTTTCTCCCAGAAGAAGGGACCCCTTTGGACCACAGTCAGTCCAGGTCCACTGGATCTGCATCTGGTCTGCCTGATCCTGGCTCAGGGCTAATGGATTGCATCATTCTAATACAGGAGTTGGCAACCCCCGGCCCGGTCCTTCCGCCTCCGCCGCCTCCACCTCCTCCTCCTCCTGGGCCACTTGACCGCGCTGCCCTCCTCTTCCTCCTCCACCGTGCGGAGGAGGAAGAGGAGGGCCGCGCGGCCTGGGGCAGAGGAGGCAAAGGGGGAAGCCCCGCGCCGCCCTCCCTGCCTCCCCGCGTGGGCCTGCGCTGCCCTCCCCGCTTCTCCGTGCGGGCCTGCACCGCCCTCCCCGCCTCTCCACACGGGCCCGCGCCGCCCTCCTTGCCTCCCCGCGCCACCCACCTCCTTCTCCTCTGCCTCCTCCGCCCCGCCCCCAGGCTGCACGGTGCATGGAGGAGGGGGGAGGAGGGTGGGGCAGGAGGAGAAGAAAGAAGAGGAAGAAGAGGAGGAGGGGGAGCAGAAGGAGGAGGAGGAAGAGGAGGAGGAGGGGGAGCAGAAGGAGGAGGAGGAAGAGGAGGAAGGAAGAGGTGGTGAATGGCCAGTGGCCTCAAGGTTTTTAACATTTTTATTTTGGGTGCTTTTAATGCTAACAAGTCTCCCTTGTTTTGACAATGATAGTGTGATGATGATGATGATGATGATGATGATGATGAGAGTCAGCTTGAGAGGCATGCACATACTGTTTCTGAAGCCAAGAGAGTGTGACTTTCCAAAGTGCCTTTTCTGTGTGTTTTTGGTTCTTTAATGGTGATATTGCTATCAGCAAGCCTCTGAGGCAAGGCCAATGTAAATTGCTCTGATTTTTACAAACTCATGCGCAGTGAAGAAAAACCAAAGTCCCTTGACCAAGTACACACTTCAGAGAAGTGCACTTGGTGCAAGAACTGTAAAACCACCTTGACATGTTCAATATGCATAGCCATGTGAACCCATGTTCAGTGTGAAACCCAAAGAGTTGGTATGCAATAAGCGCTGAAATATGCAAGAGATGGCCATGGTTAGTAAAGCCATGTTCAATGCCCAAATGTGCTGTTTGGAATGGGGGGGAGGGGGAGTTGGCCAGAAAGGGAAGTCCATTTCTGCCATCTGTCTAGGAATAATGCCCAAATGCCCTCCATTTTGATCATGCCTAAGAAACATGCATTTATATTAACATTTTAAAAAAATCATCAATTTTTTTGCATGTCCTCCATTTTTAAAAATGTCCTACATTTTAAAATGTTGTCCTATATTATTTATTTATTTATTTATTTATTTATTTATTTATTTTTGGCTTCGGCCCCCCCGTTGTCTGGGGGACACCAACCCAGCCCCCGGTTCAAAAAGGTTGCCTACCCCTGTTCTATTAGGACAATGTGAGTCCAGTGGGAAGCATGAGCCTTTTGGCCTGTGCATACGGTGTAGGCCTGATGTCTCACTGAGCAGCTGGCACTTGGTTGGCTCTGGTTGTTTCCCCTCTTCTTTTCAATTTTGTCGTGCTTGGCTTGTGTATCTTCACATTTAAATTGTTCTCATTGAATTTCCTCTACATGTTCACTTATTTTCTCATTTGCCTTGTTACAACTCTAAAAGATGGTTTCATCTTTAATCTAGATTATCTGGGGTTGGGGGAATGAGGTCTAGCTGCTATTTTCCCCACTTTGGGAATCCTTGAAGGGATCTTGTTGGTGAAGCTGAAAGCCCAGTTTGAGGAGTGATGGTGGACCTGGTTCACTCCCAGGTGACATGGGGAGGTGCACACACATAGCAGGTGGGCCATCCCATGTCTGGATTTGTACCCTGTTCTATGCCTGGGCTTGGTAACAGCTGTTGCCACCATTATGCAACCAACATTACCAAGAATGTTGTGCTTGTCTTTTACTCCAACAATGTGGCTATATATGTTTATGGCTCACTCTCCTTCCATTCTTCCTTTAACCACTGGGCCTCCAAATCAAATGTTATAGGAGTGAAAAAAGAAAGCCAATTAGATGGAATTTTCTTTATGGAGTACTGGAATAATGAACTGTGTCAGCTTTGCCTTTCAGCCAATGATTTGCTGAACAACTAGTATGAACGAAATGAAAGCTAATGGCTTGCAGGATAATAAAGGGAGGGAGAAACAAGTGTCTAATATCTCATTCGTGTCAGGGCCTACTATTAGCTTGAATTGGAAGCTTTTATATAAACATGAAGTAGTTAAATAAAGAGACTGGGTTAGATATGATGGATCACACCTTATTACAGGGGTCTAGACTAGAGGAACTGTTATACACCTTTTGTGTCCTTTTAAAATAACAATGTCGAATTTATTCCCAAATGAAGAATACTTATTGAATCAAAGGAACTTGATGTTCTGAATTGCCAAGTTCACATTGATTCAGTGGGTCAGGTTTATTTGGGATTAGTATTTGGATTTAGATCAATGTTATTCATTTAATTAGAATTTTTACGTTATTAATAGTGGATATAATTATAGCACTTTTAACAATAGATAGTTGTGATGTGTAGATATTGGTACAAAAATCTTTAGTCTTCCTCATACACAACTTAGATTACTTTTTGAACAATTTATGTCACACTTAAATAATGAAATCTCCTAATAAATTGATGTAGCTTTGAAGCACAGCATGCTATTTTATATACTTCACTGAGGGCTAGGTGATTTCCAACCTATCCTTTGAAGTAAGTAGTGTGAGCCTAATGATTTTATTGGAAAGTATCACAAAGACCTTTATGTTCTGTCTTTAAGACTTTTTTCTAAAAGGAAATGGAGAAAGTTTCTTAATGATGTCCACTTCTCACAGGAAGCAATTTGGTTAAAATTAGCTGTAATTGTTCATGTGCAAGAGCCTTTTGGCAGCAGTGCTGAATACATTAAAGGCACCTTTTTTCTGAAGGAATCAGATGGCAATGAGAGTCTCCATATGTGTAATAGGTTCTTAGGTTTAATTCAGAAGTGTTGTTTCAGAATAGAACAGAAAGCACAACCTTGGTGTAAGACAAATACATGTTTGCATCAAGTGATATTTGCACAATGATTTTCTTTATCTGAAATTATATTAGCAAGCAATAATAAAGAAGGAGTATGTTTGCTTACATTTCAAATGATTTTGTGCCATCCACACTTTGGCTTGCATAAAGCAATGAGTATCTTCAGAAGGAAAATTCATTTTAATGATGTCTGCCATATATTTCATTCTCAAAAATGGAATTTGAATACCTAGGATCAAACATTGATTGGAGCAGGAACTGCAGTCAAGGAATCGTAAGAACACTAAGAATGGGGAGGGCAGCTATGAAATGTCTAGAAAAGATCCTAAAATGTAAAGATATACAACTAAGCACGAAAATTAGAATCACACGAGCCATTGTATTCGCTATTACCATGTATGGATATGAGAGCTGGACAGTTAAGAAAGTGGATAGGAAGAAAATCAATTTATTTGAAATGTGGTGCTGAAGAAGAGTGCTGAGGATACCATGGACAGCCAAAAACCAGGATGGATGACTAAGGAACCTTCAACTGAGTTACACTTTAAACGGGACATGTATAAGAAATGGAAAAATCTTCAGTCTTCTCAGAAAAGGCAAAGGTTGCTCAATGTGAGGATAAAGGAGCAGAGGACAGAATAGGGGAATTTCAGCACAGAATAAGTAAAGAGATAGTACAGGAATACCTGTTTAACCTAAATGAATATAAGTCTCTAGGACCAGATGAACTCCATCCAAGGGTATTAAAAGAACTGGCAAATGTAATATCGGAGCCATTGGCAATAATCTTTGAGAACTCCTGGAGAACAGGAGAAGTCCCAGCAGACTGGAGGAGGGCAAACGTTGTCCCCATCTTAAAAAAAGGGGGAAAAGACAATCCCAACAATTACCATCCAGTTATTCTGACATCAATACCAGGAAAGATAGAGCAAATCATTAAACAGAGAGTCTGTGAACATCTAGAAGGCAATTCCATAATCACAAAAAGTCAACATGGGTTTCAGAGAAACAAGTCATGCCAGACAAATCTGATCTCTTTTTTTGATAAATACCAGCTTGTTAGATGAAGGGAATGCTGTGGATATAGTATTTCTTGATTTCAGTAAGGCCTTTGACAAAGTTCCCCATGACATTCTTGTAAACAAGTTTGTAGAATGTGGGCTAGACAAGGCAACTGTTACATAGATTTGTAATTGGTTGACCGGTCGAACCCAAAGGGTGCTCAACAATGGCTCCTTTTCATCCTGGAGAGAAGTGACCAGCGGAGTCCCACAGGGCTCTGTCCTGGGCCCAGTGCTATTCAACATCTTTATCAATGACTTGGGGGACAAAATTGGGGGCATACTTATCAAATTTGCAGATGGCTCCAAATTAGGAGGAGTAGCTAATACCCCAGAGGACAGGATCAAAATTCAAAAATGACCCAAATAGACTAGAAAGCTGGGCCAAAGCTAACAAAATGAAATTCAACATGGAGAAATGTAAGGTACTGCACTTAGGGCAGCAAAATGAAATGCACAGATATAGAATGGGTGACACCTGGCTGAACAAGACTACGTGTGAAAGGGATCTAGGAGTCCAAGTAGACCACAAGTTGAACATGAGTTAACAGTGTGATGCGGCAGCTAACATGGCCAATGCAATTTTAGACTGCATGAATAGAAGTATAGTGTCTAGATCAAGGGAAGTAATAGTGCCACTCTATTCTGCTCTGGTCAGGCCCCACCTGGAATATTGCATCCAGTTCTGGGCACCCCAATTTAAAAAGGATGTGGAGAAACTGGAGCATGTCCAAAGGAGGGTGACTAAAATGGTGAAGGGTCTGGAAACCATGCCCTATGAGGAACGACTTAGGGAGCTGGGGATGTTTAGCCTGGAGAAGAGGAGATTAACAGGTGATATGATAGCCCTGTTTAAATATTTGAAGAGATGTCATATTGAGGAGGGAGCAAGCTTGTTTTCTTCTGTTCCAGAGACTAGAATGGATGCAAGATGCAAGAAAAGAGATTCCACCTCAACATTAGGAAGAACTTCTTGACAGTAAGGGCTGTTCGACAGTGGAACACACTCCCTCGGAGTGTAGTGGAGTCTCCTTCCTTGGAGGTCTTCAAACAGAGGCTGGATAGCCATCTGTCAGGGATGCTTTGATTTGGATTTCCTGCATGACAGGGGGTTGGACTGGATGGCCCTTGTGGTCTCTTCCAACTCTATGATTCTGTGATTCTATGAAAAAAGGAAAGCGGCATGCTAGATGGATGGACTCTAAAAAAGAGGTCATGGGTATGAATTTCCAGGAACTGAGAAGAGGAGGATGGGGGAATCTTGGGGATGTTTCATCTACTGGGGCATTGTGGGTTGAGAATGACTTGAGGGTGGATAACAACAACAATCTATAGTTCACGTATACCTTCCAAAAGCAGGAATAAGGTAGAAAGAAAAATGATAGGTTCTTATACTTTTCATTCATAGCTAACAATATGCACAGGTGAAATGAAGCAACTATGTCAAGTACATTTTGCATAAGCAAATAAAAATATATTGCATCTCCTAGAAACCAGTGGAAAGGTTTTTTTTTTAATGTATTCAGAGATGACTGTTTCTTTCACCAGCCTCCTCTTTTTACATGATTTCCATTTTGCTGGTCATAATAATAATAATAATAATAATAATAATAATAATAATAATAATAGTATTTATTTATATTCTGCCTTTTCCTTGCCACGGCTTCCGCACTTTTAGGATGCATGCATCATTTAAACAGCATACCTCCAAAGTGACCCGAAGCAGCTTTATTTTGGCCTGTCTGTATGGGGCCACTATGACCTAGATAGTCATAAAGCTCATTGAGCGGCTTTGGAAAAATCAGTCTGTGATGGCTTGGCAGACCTGCTGGGACTATAATGGGGAATTTCTCCCCGCTCTGGCTGCTGTGATCTTCCAAAGGACAAGCTGACAGACTCTGGTGCTGCCCAGAGGTTCAGTCATGTAGTGGGAATATAGAAGAGAGCTGCTTTGGGGGTAGGATAGGGAATGAGAAAGAGTATGCAGCCAAGAAGAGGGCAAATTTAGGAAGGAGATGGGGTCGGAGTGGGGGGAGATGAGGAATGGGAGTGGGCAGAAATAATCAGGAAGCTGAGAGAGAAAGAGCCAGACAGGAAGGGAAAGATGACTGCAATGTTACATGAGAGAAACCCCAACATATCAGCCTTAGTCCTGCAGCTGATTATGCCCCTCTGAGAGATTTCTTCACCCAATTTGGAATAAGCCCTCATTCATTCTGTTTGGTAAGGACCAATGGCATGAGTCCAGCAGCTCCTGAATCCAGTAGTCCTAGGTGAGCTCCAAGGGCAGTAAGACTCAGTTTGGACTTGTAAGATAATGGTGGCATAAGGGGTTGAAAGAATCAGAGCTAAGGAAAAACTGGCAGAAGCATGAACAAGAAGCGACTGAAAGTCCCTGAGTTATTCCCCAGATATTAACAGTTGCTGGAATTGAGATAAAGCATTATTTAAAAAAGGTTTGTAATCATGCCTATGCTTGAATGAGGCCAGACGTGAACTGTTGGTTGCAACTATAGGATAAAACTTCCATTTAACCAGACCATATTGACTCTGAGTTTTAAGAAGGACGGAAGGAGCACAGGAGTTCTGGAGCTAGTGGGTCATTTGACCCATGGGTGATATGCCCTCCCTCCCTCCCTACAGTTGCCTTAAGTAATATCATGACATCAAACAGTCAGAAATCCAGTTTCATATCTCCCATCATAATATGTAGTTTAGTCCATAGGCACATTTGATTACCATGCTAAAGACAGTAGTATTTTGATGAAGACTAAACTATCTGTGAATTTCAAATAGTTTTCTCTGACTGATATGAATAGATGAAGTGCAACAGTGCACTCTCATGTCTTCAGGGAGTGAGAAGAGCATAGGCAAAAACTGCTTTTTTGTGTAGATGGACTTCAGAACTTTGCTGTGGTGAGTCCTCTGGGCAGCCCAAAGTAAATAAAAAGACTATGGACTGTTTGGCACTAACATGTGGGAACAACTATTTTTGTTCTTAGTTGATGTGGGAAGAAATTATAGTTGTTGAAAACAGTGGTTCATGAAAGTTGTGGTTGCATACTTGAGAAAAAAACTGCAGTAAACTGCTACTGTATACAGTGACACCTTGTTAAATATAGCAGGACCTTTTAAAAACAGTTGAAAGGAGACACAAGTTAATGAGTAGGTTCTTTATCAAAATAATAGTTTTTATTTTAAATGAACATCATGGAAAATTCTTCAAAGGCAAAATGCTAAGTAATATATTTTTGTAAGAATTTATCAAACCTCTTTGAAATGTAGGCTAATTTTGCTTTGGAAAGACTTATTTCCCAAAATAATTGATTCAACAATTATCATTTTTGGTATTTTCCACTTGTTCATACCACATATATCAAATCTGTCTCAGCCATCACTTCTGTTAACTTTAAATCAGTTAACTTTAAATCAGTCTCATCCTGCAGATTCTAGTTACAGCTGGATATTTTGTTAGAGAATACAAATACAGGTCTAGTTTCCCTTATCTGGAATTCCAAAATTCCAAATACTCCAAAATACTCATGGGTGGCAGAAAGTGACACCTTTGCTTTCTGATGGCTCACTGCACAAAATTCTTGTATCATGCACAAAATTATGAAAAATATTTATTGTTGGTTTCTCTTTTGATAACTACTTCCCAAAGCTTATGGTTACAAAGTGTACATTACTTCACTGATTACAAATAGACTTTGTTTCAGTTCACTCAAGGACTTCAGTTACTCTTCAACTGTGTTTTAGTTCTTTCCACACTCCTTCCACCTCTTCACTTTCTATAAACCTCTAGCTTTATTCATAAATTACAATTCTGCCAAATAATGTGGATCTGAGCCTTCCCTTCACTGGCTCTCCACTTCTCAATTTAAACTGATTTCCCAGGACTTCTTCTATCCTTCCCAAATCCCTCCTCCCTATATGGGAATCTTGAATCCCCCTCAAGGCTAAATCCTTAGTTTCAACTTCATTCTTGGCACTTCTGAGACACATTCCTGCCTCAGCAGGCCTGACAGACTCATCCTTTCTTGGTGGCTCCTCTTCCTTTTTATAGCCACTCATCAGGTAGACCCTCACCTTTTTGCCAGCCTGACTCCAGTTGGCTGTGAACATTCCAGTCTGCCAGTGTCTCTTCACACCTGTCCTTTGAACCATCATGGCTTACTACCAAATTTCAGGAGCAAACCACCTTCCATCTCAGCACCTCAGTGAGCAAACCTTTTAAAGAAGAGCTGGCAACCTTTCCTTGAACAGTCAAAACACAGCTGCAAGCGCTTTCTTATATGCTTTGCTTGCTTCTAGGGGTCCTAGGGGGGAAGCAAATATTTTAAAAGAGGAGACATCTGTGCTTTTCCTTCTCAGAGGAGGAGAGCTGCGGGAGCCTTCTGTGAGTAAAGTGGTTTGTTCTACTGATTTAATGTAAAGACCAAGAAACCATAAAACACATACATTACAAAAAATTAGAATATTTTGATTATGTGATGAGAAAAAAACATAGGTTGTTACAGTTGTTTATTAAAAGTAAAACAAACAGGGGGAGTGTGTAGGCAAAAGAATGTCTTGGCTGAAAAAAAGTTTAAGAGAATGGTATGGAAGTAATATGCTATCTTTGTTTAAAGCGCCCATGTCCAGACGGGTTTGCCACGATGATGCCCAGCCTCTAGTGGGAGAGGGAAAAAGGGAACTGAGCTGTGGATGTTTTGCTGCAGAGGAGGAGGAGCTGTTGCCAGTGAAGGCAGATTTTAGCTGCATTATGTCCAAGTATGGATTGAGAAACAGATTTGTAAGTTTCAGGTTTTTTAAAGAATAGCATCATTGTGCATTCTTATATATAGGCACACATTGCCTAAGGGTTCACCAACACTGTAGAAATAATGCAGTTTGACACCACTTTAACTGCCATAGCTACATTCTATGAATCCTAGGATTTGTAGTTTGGTGATGCACCAGCACTCTTTGGCATTCTTCCATAGGATGGGCCTACTGCACCAAAAGTGGGCTCAAACTACATTATTTCTACAATGGAGATGCACCCTTAGTCTTTCATACTATTACTACAGTATACTACTGTACACTGCCCAAGGATCTAATGAGATGTGATGGAATACAAATCCAATTAGATATAATGAAGGCTAACACATAGTCAAACAATTCAACCTAAACCTTGTAAATTTATCAATAACAATAAATAAATAATAATATCATTTTGCTTGTGCATCCACAGAGTTCTTTCAGTTACATCATTAAAGAACATAGATCTTTGATTGACAGCAGATGAGCATTGTGGAACTACCCATTCATTGCAAGCCTACATATTTTAGGAAGGAATTCCCTGGATCTATCACAAAATGTACTAGGACCTGGACTATAATGTTGAATCAGTTAAGATCATAGAAAAAGCCACACTGGATCAGATCAAGAATAGCTAATGAATTTGTCTAATCACATTTAATGTCGATCACAACTGGTAGCAGAAAAGTAGGTAGTTCCATCTGAAGAATGCATATTAAAACAGTACAATAAAATACATTTGTATTAAAAAATACTTGCTATCATACAGTTTAATATAAAATAACATTTGTTAAATAAGTTAGCAGAGAGAATGCAGTAATAAAAACAAGTTTAAATATTTAAACATAATAAAAAAGCATTAATTTAAAGTTTAAAAAACAGCATTAAATATAGTAATATTTTACTACTAGACAGGTCTGTTTGTTATACATGTGTGTAAGTAAAAATCTCATAGCAGCAAAAAAACCCCAACAACTTTACTGTTGTTTCTGTTATGCTTTTATTGGAATCACCTAGGAAATAAACCAAGTACCAATTCCTAGATCTTCTTGGGAATTTAGATAGGAGAGATATAATTAATCTCAACCTCACATCCTTATAAAAAGTGCAAGAGAAACGGATGTGAGTTATAGCCTCTATAAAACTCTCCAAACAAGGACAAACACGATCCTTATAGGGAACTCTCTGATAATGGTCCTGTAATACAGAGGAAAGGATTACATTGGTGAATGCACCATTATATTTGGCAATTTGGGGATAGTCAAGTTTTATAAAGAAAACAACCCCCTCTCAGGATTGAACTGAAGTCCTAAGCTTTGAGGAGAACAGATTGTTTAGGCAGTGGAATATGCATAGGTGAAAGGCTTGGCTGAAAGTTACTTGAATTTCCTTTGAATATCTCTTGGCATTGTTTGTTAACTTACCACTGTGAAGTGGTTGTCCTGTTTTCCCTTGAGAAGCTAGACAAAGTCCTAGTTCAAAACTTCAACGTTTTAAGCAAAGAGAGAGAAATAGCTTGGCTCACCAAGGTGGGTGCAGTGAAAGCAGTAGTTGTTAATCAAGGTCCTTCACAAGTCAGTCAGGTACAGCAATCCAAAGGGGTAAACAGAAAATATAGTTAGAGTCCAGGCAGAGTTCAAGTCAATAGGCGATCAATCCAGGAACAATAGAACAGTGAGACTTTTCCCAAGGAAGATGGATAGTTGTCAGCCATGCTGGACTAAGAGATGTTAGGATATTTATAGCCCATTCAGATCTTGCAGGTGGTTCCTGTTAACAGCCTGCTAATTAAACAGCAAAAAATGCCAACATCTATTTTTTTCTGGCATCTCTCTGCGGGGGTCGGTTCTAGTAAGTATGGTTCATCCTCTGGGGGAGTGGGGAGGCTGTGGTGAACCTGGCACCTGTGACTGCTGGGAGCTAGGTCCCTGTGCTGGCTGCAGGCTCCTAGGGCTACTCTGGCATGCTCCCTGGGCTCTTAGCCTCTTCATCTGATCCTCAGTCTCAGAGCACAAGCAGGGCATGACACTGGTCTTGAGCACATTTAATCTCTGTCACATATAAATCCACCATTCAATAACCTTACCAGTTGCCCATTCTGCCCTTTCACACCACACAATTATAGTGCTGTATTCTACTGTAACTGATGTGACATCATCCTGTGGAATCCTGGAATCTGTAGTCTGGTGAGGGACTACAACTCTTTGCTAATAATTTTAAATATTCCTCACTAAACTGTAAATCCCACAATTCCATAGCATGAAATCATGGTAAAGAGAAGATTGAGGACTGACATGATTGCACACTTTTAATACTTCAAGGACTGTCTCAGAGAGGAAGGGACAGGTCTGTTCTCTGCTTTCGAAGAGGGTAGGACCGGGCCTAATGGTTTGAAGTTACAGGATACTAGATTTCAATTGAACATTAAAAGGATACTTTTATTTTTTAACTCACTGTATTATATTTTTATACATGGCTACTTGAAAGCTTAAATCTTTCAGCCCTCCATTCCAAATATTTCAGCTTTAAAAGAAACCCCAACTCGAGACGTTATGGGCTCTGCTTTATCTCTTCCTCAAGGAGATGCTGTTAATAATGAAAGCCAACATCTGAGGATGTTCTAGAAAATTGTAAGACCATGTTATTTGAGCAGGTTTAGAGCAGGTAGATTAGGCTGCAAATGCAGAAAGGCATTTTTTGGAATTGTTTGTTACTTTTAATGCAAGTTTGTTACTTATATTGGGTATGTCATGTTAAAAAAGCCATTTGATTATAACTTCAAGCAAGATTTTTCCCAACCCAGTATCTGTAATGAATTGCTTTTTAAACTCTCAGTCATGTGTTCTTTCATAACTATGTCTCTGGATTGTTCAGCTTTCTTCAGTCTAACAGATACATTTCTGTAGCTAGATTCTATCTCCACTGATCCTGTTGAAATTAATTAAAAAGATGTTCTGAAAACCAAATGAAACTAAGCTCTGTTCTGTACTCTCCATTCCATAATAATGATAATAATAATGGTAATAATAAGATTTATTTATACAGTGAGCCTGCGCTATATACGGGCTCATTATAGGCGGCTTCCATGCGCACAGAGTCGCGCGGCAAGCCCGAGCCCCATTATATCTAATGGGGATTGAGCATACATGCTTTTTGCCTTATGCGGGGGGTGTTGGTGTCCAGAATGGATCCCCCGCATAAGGCAAGGGCAGACTGTATATCTCGCCTCTCCCTACGGAGAAATGCTGGAAGGCTCTTTAATGTTGTGTTCTTTTTTCTTAATTTTTATGTTATTTATTTAAATTTGCTTCAGTTCCTTGATTTCTCTGTTTCCACTTCTGGACTGATATTTTCCTACCTCGCTGTGCTGATTTTATCACCTCTATGATGATGTCTGTTTGATCTTGCAATGAGAGGAGATCTAGTTAACAGTGCCCATAATTGTATTACTGCAGAAAGTATGTGATGAGCAAAGAACATCAGTCTTAGTTTGTGGGAATCACTTTCTGTGGTGGCTCTGAAGTTGGGGGTTGAAGATCAATGTGGAGGACACTTCACACATCCCAGTTACTGTCTATCTCTCTTTGTCACAACAGTAAAGAGCATAAAACTGTACAGCAGATAATTAAAATATATACTTACTATTTGGGAAATGATAATTGCTTAAAGGTGCCAGATCTTGTCTAATATTGGAAGCAGAGCAGGGTCAGCTTTTGTTAATTCTTGGATGGGAGGCCACCAATGAATACCAGGTTCTGCAGGCTGTTTTTCAGAGGAAGGAACTGACAAAACTACATCTGAGTATTCTTTGCCTAAGAAACCCCTATGAAATTCATGGGGTTGCCATAGGTTGATGGGGAACTGTCACAAAATAAGGTACACACAATGGCAGAAACATTGGGAATGGCTTCATGCTATATGCATGTTTTTAATATCTTTAGGTTAAAAACATTTAGCTACACAAGAGTTCAGTGTGTGATTGTTTAAGAAGATATATTTGGTACAAAACAAAAGATACAGAGAAGTATTATCACACGTTTATACATTTATTGTAGGTCTTGAAATCAAAAGATGCTTTCATATATTGTAGGTTGTTTGGAGTACAAGGGCACTGACCTATGGAAAATAAGGCCCTGTACAGCTCGGCCTGAAAGGCCGGCCTGGGGGCAGTCAGGGCGTCGCGTTCAGATGACGCACGCCCTGACTCTGCCCCAGGGTGTCCTGATGCCGTACGGTGCTCCACGCAGTGCACGGTGTCATGGCGCTCCTCTGTCGCTGCATCCATATCAAGCAGCACCAAAGGAACGCCATATAGTTGCGCTGCTGTGGCTATGACACTGTTTTGAGGGCACAAAAAGGAGCTATTAGCCGCTCCTTTTCGCACCCTTGAAAGGCCAGATTGGAGCTGCGGCATGCAGTTGCTGTGGCCCTGAACCGCCTAGGAAAGGGGCATCATCCTAAGTAGCTAGACATAATTCTTCATGGTCATCATTAATGAAAACTCAGTGTAAATTTATCATGGATAGTACAGTATAAGACTCTGGTTAAGTTTAATAAGGTGGACAGGTTTAAATACTGAAAGTAGTAAGCTAACATGATGATTTTCTTTCATATGTGGTCAGGCAGGGACGTAGCTAGGATTTTGGGAAGGGGGGTCCAGACTAAGTGCCACCATTATAATGGGGCTTGAGTGTGGCGGCGCAGCAGCACACACCATACATTTTTCTAATGGAAGAGGGGGTCCGGACCCCAAGACCCCCCCCCTTGGCTACGTCCCTGGGTCAGGGTATCCTTGAGTACAAAATAATTGGATTCAGTTGATGTTTGTGACAAGTGACAGGCTAATTAATCATTATTAATTAGCTTGCTTGTTTGTTGGATTATTTAATGTCCATGCTTTTTTCTTTCTTTCTTTTTTGCATTTCACACTGGAGATCTTGGTAATTTCTGGTGAACATCACAGAGAGTGAAAGAGAGATGTCTACCTGTGGATGGGGACAGATGTATTCCATAAAGCTGTTGTTTGTCTGGCATGTGACCATGGCATTTTTGTAACTTCGCATCACATTTGATGGTTGCTGCAGTATGGCAAAGAAGTCTGTTATAAGCATGAATTGGCCTTGATCCAAGGTTACTTTATTTAATTTGAGATATACAGTGAGGAAAAAGAATCATTGCCCTATAAATCATCACCGGTTAATACCAATAGAGTTTTTCTTCACTATGTATGGTAAAAGATTTTTTAAAATGAGCGTGAGGCAGAGTGCATTTTAAAAACAAGAGCTGAGAAACCTCCTGGACTTGATTGACTAGAATTAGCTTGATTGCCTTTTATCAATTGCAGCTGTTCTGTTTAGCATAAAAATGCAAAACATCTAAAAATCATTTGCCTTGCAGCATAGTAGAAAGATGTTTTTGCTTAGTTTGAAAGGTGTTTCAAATGTGTATTCTATACAGATTCCATGAGAATAGATCCAGAACATATTTGGTTACAGAGAATTAGTACAAATGCTGTAAACTTTCAGAAAATTAATTGATGAAAAAATGCTGCATTATGAATCATATATATAGGTATTTTTAAGCTTTTAAGTATGGCAAATTAAACAATTCAGAGATGTTTGCTGTAGTGTCAAAATCAAAACATCTGTTGCTAAGGATGCAAAGTAAAAGAGTACAGAACTTTTCATATAATGTACAATTAGTTTCACTTGGCTGAACACCATCATGGTTCAAAGAAAAATCCAGAAGTCACGTAAAACTAATTTTCTGTTAAAAAAAAAAAAAAGAGAGAGAGAGAGAGAGAGAGAGAGAGAGAGAAGACTTTGAGCTCATTCTGATATATTGCAACTCGATTGCAAATATATTTTTTATTTAAATAAGAAAGAATGAGAGAGGTTAGGAATGCACTGTATTAATGAATGGGGCATCCCCTTTCAGTCCCTGTGACTAATAATAGCTCCTTCTTATATGGCTAGGATACAGTATGCAAGCTTCAATGTCTTATATAGATGCTTTGAAAGACTGGTGAAATAGAAATATCAGTCTTGTCATGAACATTGGAAAGAGCCAAAGAAATGTTCTCTTAGGCTGCATCAGCACTGCACACATAATGCAGTTTGACATGACTTCAACTTCCATGGTTTAGTGCTGTGGAATCATGGGATTTGTAATTTGCTGTGGTACCAGAGCTGTCTGACAGAGAAGGCTAAATTTTCACAAAGTTATAAATTTCAGTTTCATAGTATTGATCCACAGCAATTCAAGTGGTGTCAAACTGAATTATTTCTGCAGCCTTATTCTTTTCCTCTTTATCTAAATTTGTGAAACTGAAACTGATTAATAATAAAAAATATTGAGGAATTCTGGGGATTTTGGTAATATTCTGGGGAATATCTTCAAGGCTTGTTGGCAACACTGTTTCTGATTCTGTAGAGCTTGATGCCACCCTAATGGATGGGATCATGGATTCTCTGGTTCCTGGCTTTGTGGTTCTAGAGCTGAGCTGTGGATAAAATTCAGTCCCACTTTTAACCATCATGATAACATTTTCTTTTTAAGAATTTCAAGAGCTACTACCCACTCCTGATTCACAATCATTAACTTTCCTATGCTATTTGTGAGGACTGGCTGATTAAATTTCACTCATTCATTCCCCTGGTACTGGGCATGCCTGTTCCTACATCATATCTACAGGAGTCTTGGCTTAGGTGGAACACTATGAAACAGAACTGTTAGAACTGCCTTCTCTTCCATTAAGCTATTTGTCCGTCTAGACCAGAGCTACATGTTTGAGCTGTCAGTGGCTTTAGGGGGTCTTGTTAGAAAACTTTGACATTATTTGAGATACCAGGAATCAAACCTGGGACTTTCTGCATACAAAGGCATGTTCTTTCTCAGTGAGCTACAACCTCCTTCTGATTTAGGATGGATTGTTCCCCAATCCATGCTCTTCTGATTTTTATCAAACCAGCTATGGAATTTATATAGGGAGATGCATGTGTTGGCCATGCAGTATTTCGTGCAGTATTTGAGGTATCATATGTCTGAGGTAAAAAAAAACTAGAATTCTTACTTTAACTAACTGTTTAATTTATATCCTTCCTTTCTAGAACATTGTGTACAAGGCAGCTAACAATAGTAAAATCAATATAGGTAGGCTTCAATTTATGTCAGGTTTGCATTTCTGGACTTGCAGTGTAAACTCAGACTGGTGTAAATGAAGGAGTCTTGAAGACCAGGGCAAATGTGTTCCAACAGAGCTGAAGTAGTCAAAAAGTTAACAACACAATTGGTTTTTTGTTGTTGTTGTTGTTGTTGTTTCTTCTATCTCATCTTCTTCCAGTTTGGGACTCAGAATGGCTTACAGTGAGTTAAAAACACCTGGTTAAAAATTCACAAGATGCAAATGTTAAAACAAGATTAATCAATCAAAAAATTTAAAATTAGATTAGAACATATATTTTTCCACACACATATACACACACCCTAGCATAACACTTAGCAAGACCCAGCATGTTTTTTAGTGAGACAGGCCTTATATATTTGCTGATCATCAATTTTATTCAATCCACTACCAATTTTAAATAGGTTTGAGCATAAAACATCAGAATACACCTTTTTCAGGCTAGAGAAGTGAGCAGATGGCCTCCAAAGGGACCAGCCCTACATTGGGAACTAGACAAAGGGGGTATTACCCTGTTGGTTCTGCTGAATCTCTCTGTGGTTTTATACCATTGACCAAGCTATCCACACATTTAATACCATCAGCCAATGGTAACAGATTATATCAGGTTAACGAACAGATTCAGCCCCTGGATTTGACCCTGAGCCTGGATGTTCATGTTTCTGTAGTGGTCATGGTTGTGCCTGCTGTGCCCATTCCTAAACATGCTCTGCATGGGACTGCCTTTGAAAAGTGTTTGGAAACCATAGCTGAAGCCAAACTAATGGGTTAATTATAGGGAACATACAACTTCATTGTTTCTGCACACAATTCTAAATGTTTGTTAAGACTTATAAAGCCTTATGCATCTGAAGGATCACATGCCCCCATAAATAAATAAATAGGAATATATTTGTGTTTTGAGATCTTGGAGAAGCCCATCTCTCTTTCCCACTACTCCAGTAAGTACCCTAATAAGTCCCACTACCTTCATAATATGGGAACATGGGAGATGATCTTGGTGGTTGCTCCCAGCCTCTACAATAAGGATGGAAAAATAAGTATTGGAAAATCATAGAATCATAGAATCATAGAGTTGGAAGAGACCGCAAGGGCCATCCAGTCCAACCCCCTGCCATGCAGGAAATCCAGATCAAAGCAACCCCGACAGATGGCCATCCAGCCTCCATTTGAAGACCTCCAAGGAGGGAGACTCCACTACACTCTGAGGAAGTGTGTTCCACTGTCGAACAGCCCTTACTGTCAGGAAGTTCTTCCTAATGTTGAGGTGGAATCTCTTTTCCTGCAGCTTGCATCCATTGCTCCGGGTCCTAGTCTCTGGAGCAGCAGAAAACAAGCTTGCTCCCTCCTCAATATGACATCCCTTCAAATATTTAAACAGGGCGATCATATCACCTCTTAACCTTCTTTTCTCCAGGCTAAACATACCCAGCTCCCTAAGGCGTTCCTCATAGGGTTTGGTTTCCAGACCCTTCACCATTTTAGTCACCTTCCTTTGGACACGCTCCAGTTTCTCAATGTCCTTTCTGAATTGTGGTGCCCAGAACTGGACACAATATTCCAGGTGGGGCCTGACCAGAGCAGAATATAGTGGCACTATTACTTCCCTTGATCTAGACACTATACTTCTATTGATGCAGCCTAAAATCGCATTGGCCTTGTTAGCTGCCGCATCGCACTGTTGACTCATGTTCAACTTGTGGTCTACTTGGACTACTAGATCCCTTTCACATGTTGTCTCCTTAAGCCAGGTGTCCCCCATCCTATATCTGTGCATTTCCTTTTTCCGCCCTAAGTGCAGTACCTTACATTTTTCCCTGTTGAAGTTCATTTTGTTAGCTGTGGCCCAGCTTTCTAATCTATTCAGGTCATTTTGAATTTTGATCCTCTCCTCTGGAGTATTAGCTATTCCTCCTAATTTGGTGTCATCTGCAAATTTGATAAGTATGCCCCCAATTTTTTCCTCCAAGTCATTGATAAAGATGTTGAACAGTACTGGGCCCAGGACAGAGCCCTGTGGGACCCCAATGGTCACTTCTCTCCAGGATGAAAAGGTGCCATTGTTGAGCACCCTTTGGGTTCGTCCGGTCAACCAGTTACAAATCCACTTAACAGTTGCCTTGTCTAGCCCACATTTTACAAGCTTGTTTGCAAGAATGTCATGGGGAACTTTGTCAAAGGCCTTACTGAAATCAAGATATACTGTATCAACTGCATTCCCTTCATCTACCAAGCTGGTAATTTTATCAAAAAAAGAGATCAGGTTTGTCTGGCATGACTTGTTTCTCTGATACCCATGTTGAGAAATATTTGAGAAATGCTTAAGAAGTGTTCTTCTCAAGTGTCAGGAAGCTCTGATGAGAAAAATCCTGCACTGATAAGAATCTTTGCAGTTCAGGATTTTTTCTGCACAAAATTTGCACCTTTTTTGTACTTTAAAACAGGTTTTTTTTTGCATACAAAATAATATTTCTGCACAAACTTTTCTGATTTTTTGTGCAAAAGATCCTATTTTGTGAGCAAAAATACTACATGCTTATTTTGTGCACAATAAGTCCCAAAGTGTACATTGTCTTCAGCAAGTGGACAGTTTTCCAAGACTTTCTCACAGTGGGGAAAAATTGCTAAAATCATTAATTGGTGTTTCTTTCAAGATCAAAATTAGTGAAGAATTACATCCCTGATGTGTAACTCCTTTCACAGAAAGGCTAGTCTGGCACCTTCTATAATGTCCTCTGGCAGCAGGCAGTTTTTCAACAGGCTCTTGGGAACTGACTGCTCATGGGAAAAGGGTGGGATGGGTTGTATGGTCTCTGTGTTCTTTTTAAAATAGAGTATATTTTTAAATAAGCCT
Source organism: Sceloporus undulatus (assembly GCF_019175285.1). Taxonomy (NCBI): domain Eukaryota; kingdom Metazoa; phylum Chordata; class Lepidosauria; order Squamata; family Phrynosomatidae; genus Sceloporus; species Sceloporus undulatus. Next base: position 58,618,136 of record NC_056523.1, read on the forward strand.
AAATATCTTAAAGGCACCAGATCCCATATGATCTTGGAAGCTAAGCAGGTTCATCCCTGGTTAGTACTTGGATGAGAGACTGCCAATGAATATCAGGTGCTGTAGGCTATATTTTGAAGGAAGGAACTGGAAAAACCATCTCCAAATATTCCTTGTCTAACAAGACCCTATGAACTGTATGGAGTCACCATAAATTGATAGGCAACTTGAAGGCGCGCGCACACACACACACACACACACACACCACATATTTTTAAATTGCATGTAGTATCGTTGATAGTGTAATTGTATTTTAACTTTTCTAGGCTTTAGTTATCTGAACTTCCATTAATATCTCTTTTGCCTTTTGTAAACCTGTCTGAGAGACATTAAAAATAATGCCATAATCCTTACCCAAGGTAAATCAGTGTTATTATCAAGATAACATTTGTCTCCAATTGAGAAATAGAGGGCAGAGGACTGATTGATAATGATTTGTGTGATGTCAATAGTGAGTGACATTTACAAGGTAGGATCTGAATTTTGTGGGAATTTATTGGAGTACAGCACAAATTCTGTCTATGTCTCTCTAGATTCCATTGCAGTATCTAATGAGCATCATTACATATTTCTTGTTGTTTATCACATTCTTATAGTCTTGTTTATCACTTTCTAATAGTTCTATGTAGTTTAACTCAGCAGCACAAAATTTGCTAGTGTCGGGAATCTAGGGCCATGCAATTCCTAGTTATTGACAATCCCTCAGGTGACATCTGTAAACAGAAGTGTTAGCAGCTTCTCAGCATATCACCTTTACCTTTATCAAGTCCAGAAAACAGCGCTTCTGTTTGCCATGTTAGACTGTGTAGACTGTGATGATATTATGATACTGTTAAGTATGTGATGATAAATGTACTTACATTTGCATAGTGCAGGACCCCAGGCAGTTAATCTCTGGAAAACGTAATATTAAGTCTCCTTCTGTATGCTACCATTGTCCTGTTCTGGGAAAGAATGCTCAGTTTTGTAGTCTGGATGGGGGATTAAAGGGTAAAGCTGAATTTCACCCATGTGCAGAATAATCTGTGTCTGGGGGGGAAATTACCTTTAAAATGCCTTCCATGAAAAGGAAAATAGATTGGGAGTGCTGTTTTGTTTTTATGTATTAAACATTACTTTAATGGTAGTTTTTTAAAAACTCTTGTGTTAATATCAGATGTCATGTATTGAGGATTTTTTTTTTTACTTCATCATCGTAGTAAAGTTCCCGTCATGTTACATTTAGTTCTATAGTAAATTATTTGTCCCCTACTAATATTTATTTCTTCATATATCACAGGCCCTTGGGATCCACTGGGGCTTGGCTCTGGGACCCCCCATGGATACCAAAATCTCAGGAAGCTCAATTCCCATTAAATCAAGTGGCTTAGTGAAATGGTATACCTTATATAAAATGGCAAAAACAAGGTTTGATTTTTGAATTTATATTGTTCTTGAATATTTTCAAACCATAGATAGTTGAATCCAAGGATAAAAAAAATCAATAGATAGAAAGAGCTGACTGTGCAATAACCTAAGCGTTATCATTGCCAGGAATCTCATTAGTGCTATAGAAGAAGCAATTTCTGGTATGGTATACATTTTCTACACTTGTTTCAGTGAGGACCAACAATGGGTTCAGGGATAGAAGTAGACTTGGTCGCTCTGCTAGGTGATGGGAAACAACTGATCAGACAGAGGTGGGATTGTTTTGGATTCCCAAATATTGTGTAATATCTAAAGTAATCAACCTGTTTTTATTGAAACATGTGGCATGCCATTGTTTCTTCACTCTCATTGGCATACAGTAGTGTGTGTGTGTAAGACTGATGAAAGGTAAAGCTGTTCTTTTCAGTAGCAACTTGGTGTTTACTTTCACATTTAAAATATACATGAGATGTTTGGATTCTTCATTACAAACATCCATCTGAGGAAGTAGGCTAAAGTATACAAAAGCATTTATATTTATAGATTTATATTTTATAACTTAAAAAAAAACCCCAGTTTTTTAACACAACTCATCAATGCCATTCAAATGATGATGCTCCTGAGTGGTCCCCTGTGAGTGCCATATACATCACATAGCTTGTATTTAAGTCTGGCTTTCTCAAACATACCATCCAAATTTGGATAAATCTAATTAAAAAAATAATTGGAGTGCCCATCAAAGTGAATTCCATGTACGTCACATAGGGACTGTACAGGCAGCCTGACAGGGGCGGCTCTATGCCGCCTCTGGAAGTGCTGGGTTGGGGACGCAGCAACCACACACCATGCCCCCAACCTGGTGTAAAAAGGAGCCGTGAAACAGGGCTCCTATTTGCGTCGTAGAAGAGGCGCCATAAGCACCCTGGTGCAGCATTATAATGTCTGTCATGCACAGCACTGTTTGGGCGCTGTGCATGAGGGACGTCATCATGGCATGTGCCATCTGGATTGGCATGCATCATGATGGTAGCTGGGCGGCGATACTAGGACTTTGAGCATGTAAACGCTCAGCCCTACCTGAGCCCTAGTTTGGGTGCAGGCCGGTATAAAGTCTATACACCCTCACACTCTGTAATTTATGTCAGATCATCCCAAACATAGCCTCTACAATTAGTAAAAATCCCATCCAGCCACTTTTATGACATGATAACATACAGAACCTTAATTTTATGATATAGATATGTGCATCTTATATAATGGACTATCAGTCATACTTCCTGGTGTTTATTTGCATTCCTCTTTTAATGTAAAAACTCTGTGGAAAAGCATTCACATGAATTAATAGATGTGATCAAACCACAGATCAAGAACTAAAACAACAAACAAGCAAACAAACAAACTTGACTGCAAATGGATATGGATATGTTCCCAAATAGAATACAGCCAACTCAAACGCCTGCTGTCCTTTTATGTATGACCCTGTCTTTGTATGAAAACCATTTATAACAGCATCTGATGTCCTGCCAAAGGCAGAGTGATAATTGCTCAGTACTATATGACATCAACTACAAGAGCACATAAGTTTATTTGCAAGTTCATTTGCAATTTGCAGTGTTTTCAGGTTGTGTGAGAAGACATTGTGGATAAATGCACTGACAAATATCCTAGAACTGCATGAGCTGCAAGGTATTTGTTCTCAGACAAGAAAATTTTGTTTTGAAAAAGACTTTGATATTGGAATGAAGTCTTTCAGGTTTGTTAATGTCCACCTACAGATGAGGTTGTTCTCTGTGGGAAACACATGGCAGTAAGACCAGTAGTATTGCAACTGGTTGTTCTGTTTTTCCTGTTAGATCTGAATGATTTTTGGGGGACTAAACTTTTAGTAGCATAAATTTCAGGTGCAGTAGTATTTAATGAAGTAGTCATACTCATAATAATTTTAAAATGAAAAAAAAAATCGTTTTCTTACTCTCTCTTGTCCTATACCTGCTTTATGTAGGTTCTTTTTGTCTGCTAGTTACATGGTATACCTTATATAAAATGGCAAAAACAAGGTTTGATTTTTGAATTTATATTGTTCTTGAATATTTTCAAACCATAGATAGTTGAATCCAAGGATAAAAAAAATCAATAGATAGAAAGAGCTGACTGTGCAATAACCTAAGCGTTATGATTGCCAGGAATGGAACACCTCAAGCAAAGTTAGAAGATTCCCATTGATTGGGAAGACAAGCTGGTTACTACAATTTCACTGATATGTTTTCTTAACATGTCATTGCAATCAGTGTAAATCAAAGCAGTGTAAATTAAAATCTTTTCTCAATTGAGCCTAGCCAATAAAATACTAAAGTTCATTCATTGACTTTTTTTGGTGAGAGAGCCAGAAGAGCATAGGTATGGAGAGCTGTTCATGAAAACGGACTTGAATTGTTCAGTGATTTATCTCTCATGCAAATGTCCCTAGTTTGCAGCTTCTTTGTTTACAGATATATTGGCAAAGCATGGTGGAAGTGGAACAATACCAAGAAACTTGCATCAGGTTTCCAAACCTGTTTTCCTGGCATATCTCTTTTCCATCTTTCCTCCTGACTTTACCCCACAACAGCCATAGATTTAGATTTCTATTGCTATTCATACACACAACCTGCTGATTCATAGCTATAAATGCGTCCATTAGACATGATGGAGTGCAATTCTTTATTCTGTAATTTATTAGCTAGACTCCTGTTACATACAGAGGCATAAATCCAACCTATGCCTCTGTGCATCTTTTTGTGGTCATTGAGGAGGTCAGAATTATTTCCTCCCTGAGAAATGAGTAAAGCCTCTGTCATTCTGCACCACTCCTTCCATAGCCATGTAGGCTGCTAGAGATAAGGGGATGGTTGAAAAGCATCTGGGTATATCACTGTAATCAGTTACACAATGATAAAGGCATCTTCCAGAACTTCCCAGGAATAGTCCAGATGTCCTGCAAGATGATGTTGTTGTGGATCTGGCTATAGTCACATTGTCAGACATTTCTTAGCCATCTCTTATTCTACAACAGTTACTGTTAGGCCAGAGAGGGGGAAGTAAGGAAGCTGGTGTTTCCTGCAGGAGGGAAGGGAGTCATTTCATAGTTCTGCCATGATAGAATTTAGAATACATCTCACAATGCAGGATTGTGTCCTGTTTATTTATTTTAAAGTTTAAACCAATGTATATACTGCAGAGAAAATAAGGGCTTAGCCCCCTTTCCCAAAGTCTTTTTGAAACTTTCCCTAAGTTGCTTGTTTACCTTTGGAACACACATCTTTCCTTGTAGATGCTAAAACTGAATGAAGGTTACAGAGGAAAGATCTCCATTTATTTCCACTTTGTTTTTCCTTAAAGTTTGCCCAGGCTGCTTTGGATAAAGTTATATGTCAACAAGGAGGTGAGGGGAGAGACATAGCAATAGCAAGTATTGCTTATCAGTGCACTTAAGCACCCCCTAAGTGGTTTACAATGTGTAAGCTAATTGCCCCCAACAAGCTGGGTACTCATTTTAGTGACCTAAGAAGAATGTCAGGCTGAGTCGACCTTGAGCCCCATGGTTGGTATTGCACTCACAACCTTATGGTTTGTGAGTGAGTGGCTGCAGTACAGGCATTTAACCACTGCACTACCAGGTCTTATTTTGAAGACATTATTCACTTTTTAAAAAGAAAGTAGAGGATAAATATATCATATTCAATAATTTTATGGTCATAGGGTTTCACAGTATGGAAACATGCCACAAAACTGGCTGTAGATCAGCCCAGTACAGAAGTTGATTTTTTTTAAATGTGTAAAACAAACATTGTAATTTGGTGGTGTGAAGTGAAGTGTGATGAACAAAGGACCAGATTTGCTTCAGGAAAAATGCAGTCAGAGTGGTTGCTCTTGTAGATAGGTTGTGCTATGTAAATTCCAGTACAAAAAGTTGGACTCATTTTAAATCAGAATTTCACAGATGTTAGAAGCAGTACTCTATGCTATTATTAGGCTGGAATCCTATGGACATTTCCTCAGAAGTGAGCCGTACTGAATACATTAGGGTTTACAGCTGATACTATAGCTAACAATAACTATAACTAGCAAAGTAAAGGTGTGTAGATAGATGATACTACTGAAAATGGTATCTGGTATTCCTTGCATACATCTTGAAGCTGAACAGCAAAGAGAAAAACTGCAACTGTAGTGATTAGACTGATACCATACATAAACCATACATGAGGGAAAATATTCTTAAAAGTATATCAGTTGAGGAAGATGGAAATTTTCTGGAGGAGCAGAACTTGTTTCCACATACAGTATATTTCTTCATTAATTGCTTTGGGATCAAGTCTCAGTTTGCCACAGATCACTTTTCATGAGGGACAGGCATATTTTTCATAATTAGGCACAATTGCCTGAGAACATGTACTCCACATTTATGTCATTTTTATACAGTATGAAAAACATGGCAGTTAGTTTGTGAATAAGTAATCCGGAGAACAGCGATTGGTTATTTAACCATCCAATTTTGTAATAACTCTGTTGGGAAAGGGTAACATGGACAATCACTTTCCATATTTTTAATTATTTAAGACCCACAGTTGCTTACATGAAGACTTTCTGATGTACGACACTGCTGAGCTATGGCCTAATTAAGCCATAAATGGAACTTTTAATTGATGTCTTAGTGAGGCTTAGTGCACTGTAATATTTTCTTTCTGCATAACATGGAATTTCAAGTATTTCAGTGATCAGACCAGAGAATAGTGGGTATGCCTATGGCTCAGTGGATGTATAGAACAGTGTGGTGCAATGATATTTTAGTCAAATGTGGAGAAGAATGACTCCCATACCCCCAAAAGTCCACACTAGTGAATTTATTTCTCAATTTGTCTGAATCCACTTTTAGAAACACTGGTAGTCTGTGATTGTTTGGGAAGATTGCTTGAACCTTTTAATCAAGATTTATCTATAGATATCTTGTCCTTCTTCCAGCATGATATTCCAGTGATCTATTCAGTCACTGAGTAGATTTAGATTTTTTAGATTGCCTGTTTACATGTGAAAATGAAGAAATTGAAATAATTAGAGTTCCCATACCTAGGATCAATCATTGATCCGAATGGTGACTGCAGCCAAGGAATAAGGAGACTAGGGAAAAAAGAAATATGGAGGACTAGGAATGGGAAGGGCAGATATGAAAGACTAGACAAGATCCTAAAGACTAAAGGTTAAACTGAGCACTAAAATTAGAACCATCCAATCCATTGCATTCCACCTCACCATGTATGGATGTGGAGAGCAGGACAGTAAAGAAGGAGAAAATCAAACTGTTTGAAGATGGTTACTTGAGAAGAGGCTTAGGATAATGTGGAGAGCCAAAAAGACAAACAAATGGGTCCCTGAACAGATCAAACCTGAAATCTTATTAGAAGCCAATTTGGCCACATCATGAGAAGGCATGAGTCACTTGAAAGACAATAGAAAAGGAAGAGGGCAACAGAAAGAGAGGTCTTTAGTGCTGTTTTTAATTCAGACATTGTAATCAGCTGTCAAATCTGTTCACGGCAGGTCATTCCAGTCTAGGAGGAATATACAAATGAAAGTAGTGTTCTATTTGAAACCTGCCTAAATATGGTACACGTGCTTGTAACCTCAAGGCTGGACTTTTGCAATGTATTGTATATTGGCTACATTGTACCAATTTGGGAACTTGAATAGTTCAAAACATGGCAGTCATATTAGTTACTGGGACATCATGTACACTCAGGTCCTTTGGGAACATTTACTCCAGTCAACCAGGAATAGGTTTGTGATTGTCCGCCAGAGGACTTTTTTTCCCAGCTGTTCCTAAATGTTCTCCATTCATTTTCTCTTTGATGATTTCACATGTCAGTTTGCCTTTATCACGGGCTGCTAGTTTGATGCTTTTATTGGTAGGGAACTGAAGATGCAGCTGGCAGAGCTCAACCTCATGATTCACTTCTTTGGCTGCTAACCTTCTGATATTTGATAGCCCTTGCTCACGTCTTCACTGTTACTGAACTACTTTGAAAACCTTTTGTTCAGTGCAGTTTGTTGTCAAATGTTTATAGCTAGTTGGTACCAGAACCTAACATTTCTTTGTATCTTTGAATTGGAAATAACTGTTTCATTTTTAAATCAGTAGCTGCTACCCCAGTTGCTGAGTTCATTTTGGGAAACTGATGGATGTTGTACAAGGGCTGAAGCACAAACAGAGATCTTCAACACTAATGTTTCCTTTCAGACACAAGTCAAATAGGAACTGCTTGTCTTACAGAGCTTAGGAAATTTACTTTTTGAACTACCATGGTCTCCAGAATCTCTCAGCCAGCATAGTCGACAGCAACCCGCTGAAGATCCCATATATCTCAACAAAGCTGTACACTGCCACACCACTTTAGTCCCTCTGTGACTGCCTGTTAACTTCTGGTTGTTGTTGTTTGCCTTGAAGTAGTTTCCATGCATGGGAACCCTAAGGAGTTTTCTTGGCAAGATTTGTTTTAGAGGAGTTACCTTTGGTTTCTCTGAGGCTGAGAGAATGTGAGCTGCCAAGGTCACACATGGGTTTCCATGGCTGGTGGGGTTCAAACCTTGGTCTTCAAGAGTTGTAATTCAACACTCAAATTACTATACCATGGTGGGTCTCTCTTGGAGCTGTATATTTACTCCATTTCTTAAAATTCATCATTTAAGGCTAGCAGAAATAGTTATGCAGAACTGAAAAACATAGTTGAGATTACTTATGTGCACAAATGTTTGGGAAGTGATGTATAAATGGCAATGTATTGTTTCTAATAGCATACAGTCATATGTTGTTGTCTTTCATAACTGGCAGCTTCTCCCTTCCTGAGCTGAAACACTTGCTCCTTCATGCCCTGAAAATTAACCCACTCAGTGTGTTGGCATGTGTGTGATGGACTGGTGTTGTATCAGGTAACCCTCATGCAAAATTCAAGGCTTCAGCTCCAGTAGTTTGCTGACCTCCCTTCCAGAAGATTTTTTTCACACAAGCCTGGAATCAATCCCCAGGGGCTGAAGATCTTTATTCTATCCTTTGTGGGCAATGTATCTGCCTATTTAGCCTTCAGCAGTGGGAGCCTATCTTTGTCGGTGCTTAATTGATTGCTGACCGTAGGGAAACTTTATGTTGTTGCTTTTTTTTAAAAAACAACAACACGCAAATGCTGCTAAGATTATCGTGCTCTTTGTGCATTTCTGTAATATAGCTAATTTTGACTGAACTTTGCAGGTCTGTACCATGCCATATTGGAAAGATGCTAAGCATAGATTCATTGTAAGCTTGTCTCACTGCTACATGAATCAGTAACTTAAGAACTATGTTATTCATCAGCTCAAAAACTGTTTCCTGGAATGCCCTTTTCCACTCCCCACAATCTCTCTCTGCAAGTGCAATTGGAGTTTTTCTGACAGTCCCTTTCAAGATGATAAAATAGCAAAAACCACACGACTCCCGTCACTAGGTATGCCTGAGGCAGGTTGCATAAACCCACCATCAACTCTTGCATGTCTTAGCTGACCAAACTGGACAAGTATATGCTTTTCCTGGGTGAAGCCACTGGAGATAATAAGAAGCTGGCTGGTGAGGTGATTTCAAGGTTAGTGTCCAATTAGGGTCCTTAGAATCCATTCTTAAAACTCACTCTAAGATTGTGTATAAAAGACTAAATGAGTATTGGGCTGGTTCCAAGCTGTTAACCAGGAAGCAATAATACTACTAATAATAATTATTTAATTTAATTTGTATCTGCCTTTCTAATGGATGGACCCAGCAGGACCCACAGAAGAAAAAACAATTGAAACCTATCAATACCATTTTAAACACAATTAAATCTTCCCATTTAAAACAGTATCGACATTTTAAAAACATACAAACATTATAATAATAAGCACACATTCCAATAAGAACACTTCCTGGGTGAGGGTGGGGACAGCCACTGAAAAGGCTTCTCTTGTGTCCACAGCAAGCCTGTTGATGGAGGTGGGACCAAGAGAAAGCCTTCTCCATAGATTTTGAAGGTTTGTATAGGGAGTATGGTCTTCATATTGTCTGGATCTACAGCATATAGGGCTTTTGTAAGTCATGACTAGCATTTTGAATTGTGCTCGAAAACAAACTTGTAGCTAGTGAATCTATTTTAACATGCCTCCTAGCCAAAGCTTTCGCCACCGCATTTTTGACCTGCTGAGTTTCTACTATGGTGTAATGGTTTGAATATTGGACCTGACTCTGGGAACGGGGTCAAAGCCTTGCTTGGCCATGGGAATCCACTGGGTGAACTTGGGCAATCACACTCTCTCAGCCCTAGAGGAAGGCACAGGGAAACTTTTCTCAACAATTTTGTCAAGAAGCCCTGTGATAAGGTTCATCTTAGGGTCGTTCCAGGGTAGGGTTGCCTAACTCGGCTGCAACCGGGATTTTCCCGGTTTTGGCGCACCTGCCCGCTCACGTCACGGGTGCGCCCAAAAACCGGGACAACCCCGGTTGCAGCGGGGTTGCGCTGCAACCTGTGGGGCCTCGCTGCCCTCCTCCTCCTCCACCTCGCATGGCTGCGTGGAGGAGAGGAGGAGACACGAGGTCTTGGGCGGAGGAGGCGAAGGGGGAGGCGGCACCTCCTGCGTGCGGCCGCACCAACCTCCCCGCTCCCTGTGGCCCCGCGCCCTGTTTCCTGGCCTCCGCGGAGGCCGAGAAGGAGGGCAGGCCCTGGCGATCGCCAGCGGCTCCCGCCCTCTTTCCCGGTCTCCTCGGAGGCCGAGAAGGAGGGGAGGCCCTGGCGATCCAGAGGTCCTGTGCCCTCTTTCCCGGTCCCGCGGGGCTGAGAAAGAGGGCGGCCCTGGCGATCGCCAGAGCCCCATGCCCTCTTTCCGGCCTCCGAGGAGACCGAGCCTCGGCAGAGGCCGGGAAGGAGCGTGTGGGGCCACAGCGATTGCATTATGAAATGTAGGACACTTTTTTTAAATGGAGGCTCCATTTTTAAAAAGTGTCCTACATTTCATAATGTTGTCCTACATTTTCCCGGTTTGGAGGTCTTGAGTTATGGCAACTCTATTCCAGGGGAGCAAATTTCCTATGAACAGAAAACTTTGGATAGTGATGGTTGCCTGATGATTGCGGAAGTGTGCAAGGCTTCCACACATACGAATTTCCATCACATTTGAGGGGTGTTTCAGGGAGTGTTTTATCAGATTCAGCCAGGGGTGAAATCTTCTATGACAGGACTGTATAAAAGTAGCCTCTGTTTTTAGACCTTGGCCACTCCAGGTGTTCTGGCTAAAATCTTTTTCAATAAAGAAATCTATCTTGAATCAAAAAATGTCTGGTCTTTACCTGCAGGTCCCTGAGACTGTTGCCTTGCAGAGAGACTAGGTGACAGACCTATTTAGAATTACAGCTTTCTCTTAAAAACCATGTCACTGCATAATCTCTGTGAGCACACCCACTCCCTTTGCCCAGAGGAAGAAAACCAGTAAACTAAGTGTTTAAAAGGTTATGCAAATCTTGAAAGCCAAGAAGTCACAGAGCTGAAGGATGGGGAGTGGGGAAAGAAAATATTTTCAAATCAGAAATCTGTCCTTTCGTATTTACCCTTTTTTCAGGAAATGGGGGGGGGGTTAGAAGCCATTAAAGGAGGAGAAATCTGTTTGTGAAAGAGACTGAGACAATATCTGGTACACAACAAAGGAATCACTTCATTGCAAACGAGTCCCAAAGAAAGCCCACTTATATTACTGAAAAAAAGTGAGGGCAACACAGGCTATGGGAGCAAATGCGCACGTAACTGTAAAATCTTTTGCGGAAGGGCAAAATCGCTCTTGTGCTCTGCAGAAACAGGAAGGAAAGCTGTCTGCTGCTGGGCTCAGTGTAAAGTAATTACAGTAGTGGTTTATTCATCTTTGCATACAGTTGTTTCTCTTGTGTGCCTTCAAGTTGTTTCTGACTTCTGGCAACCCTTTCATGGGTTTTTGTTTGTTTGTTTGTTGTTGTTGTTTGTTTTTGGTAAGTTTTGTTTCAGGGGTTTGCCTTTGCCAGCTTCTGAGGCTGACAGAGTGTGACTTGCCCAAGGTCGCCAGTGGGTTTCCATGGTCATTCCAGGATTTGAACCATTGTCTCCCAGTCTCCTAGACCCACACTCAGAGATCACACCACACTGACCTTTGCCAGTTGTTTACACAGTGCAAAAATAATAAGAGTAAGTTGGCATTATTGAGGCGAAGCACATGGCTGGAATGAGCAGCCACAGACTGCTCTGGCTGTGATTGGGCTGGGACTGTGGCAATGCGATGCCGCTCCGAAGTGGGTTGCTGCCTCAGAATCAAAACTGACACCTCCAGTTTTGATCCAGTCCAAAGGACTCTATTGCGTGCTGGAGCAGCTTCCAGCTGCTTTGGGGGAATGGTTGTTTGAACACTGTGCCCCCCCAAAGCGGCCAGAAGCGTGCTTATTTGGCCTGTGTGTTTCAACCAGTGTTATTGAATGTCATGACAGCTTCACTAGCAGGAACTGAATTATTATTGGGTGGGAAAAACAAAACTGGAGAATAGTGGCTCACTAATTGGTAAATTTTATAATGCGTCATCTGCAAAAACATATTAACAAAAATAGAATCTCTTGTTTAATGCAAGATAGGGCACTTGTCAAGGATATCAATTTTCCCCATTATATTTGCTGTGGCTATAGAACCAATAACTGAACAGTAGGCATATAAAGGTATGAAAGGTATAGATTGCAGGCAAGGTACACCTTATCAATTATATACAGTGATGTTTATTTTTTTTTAAATCAAAACCTGAGAATTGTCCCATTCTTTTTTAAAAAAAATGAATTTCAATAGAATATGGATTTTAAAATTAATTATGAAATGGAAATTGTTATGAATTTATCTCCATTAAATGTCAAAAGAATTCTATTAATGACCGATATTTCATTATGGCACTCAGGAATATGTAGGTGGTATTAGTACTACAAATATAAGTCACCTAATGTACCGAACCATAAATCAACCTTAATGGCCTAAGCAAAAATTACTGGCATGAGTATATTAAAACTGTACTACTAGGAAACATTGCAGCTATAAAAATGGATACTTCCCAAATTTGATTCTTTTTCAGACAATCTAATTTATTCTTACAACAGCAAACTTTTCCTTATGGCAAAAAAAATGATTACACAATTTACTACACACCCCCTCTTTGTGCAAAATCAATTTTGTACAAATCATCCAAAATAGGGGGTTGGCAATCCCACAATTAAAAACTGAAAACACATTAGAGGCATTTCAGCTTAATAGATAACAAGAATAATTTTTAATGTTTCAGTTACATGGATGCAAATAAAATATGAGTCATAAACCAAATGAATGGAAACACATACAGCTCAAAACACACTGCAGAAAACCAGGTTCAGACCATTTTAACTGGCCTGCTCAGTGCTCGAATCCTGGGAAATGTAGTTTGTTGTGGCACTAGAGCTCTCTGTCAGGAAAGTTAAATATCTCACAAAACTATAGTTCCCAGAATTCCCTAGCATTGTGCCATGGTGTTTAAGCGGTCTAAATTGGTTATTTTGCAGTGTGGACCACAGTCAGCCTTTTTTGTGGGTTTTTCAGGCATGTGGCCATGTTCTGCAGAGTTTCTTCCTGACATTTCGCCAGCATCTGGGCGCATCTTCAGAGATGTTTGCCTGGAAAGGACTGGCTTTCCAGATCACACAATATATATTGTCAAGTCCTTTCCAGGCAAACATTCTCTGAAATGCCAGCCACAGTGATGGTGAAAGTCAGGAAGAAACTCTGCTTAGAACATGGCCACTTAGCCCGAAAAAACCACAAAAACTGTGGAGCCGGCCATGAAAGCCTTCGACTTCACGGTCAGCCTTTTTATCCATGGATTCTGCATGCATTGATTCAGCCATCCATGATTTTGTTTTTAAATCCAGTGAGCAAAATTGATTTTGTAATTTTACATAAGGGACACCATTTCATTATGCCCTTGTATATAATGGGGTTTGGCAGTCAGAAATTTTGGGATCCATGGGGGGTCCTGGAACTAAAATGCCACCAGATACTAATGACCTGCTGTATAATCACTTAAAAAGTAAACTAACCTTAAACTAATATAAAAACTCTTTTTAGGGATGTTTTAAAATTGTGGCAACATTGGATGAATGGACTCGCACCATCAATCCACTTATAAGAACAATTTTACATTATCCAAATTTTATACAAGCTTTTTTGAGACCCCAATAAACATAAGTAGAAGGAGAAATTGCAGGGAATAGAAACTAACTGGTTGAATGAAATACAAATTGTGGGTTTGACCAAAAAATATTGGTAGAAAAGAATGACCACCTAGATCTTTTACACTCTTTGAACACACTCATTCTGTCAATGAAAATGATAAATCTAAAGGACTAGTATAAAAATATATATAAATGACTAATTAATATTCATTATGGAAAATGTCTATGGAAGACCTATGTCCTACTCATATATGTGTGAAGGTTATCAATTAGTTTGTGTTTGTAAATTCACATTCACGGAAAAATCATACTTTTTAAAACACTATTTTGTCTACAATTTTGGTTTAGCAATACGTACCAAATGATCTTGTGTATGTTTAAAAAGAAGTCAGTCTAACTGGTTTCTCAAGAATTTAATTCCAAACAAGCTTTCATAGGATTTCAGTGTTTAACACAGCTTTAGGTAGTGTGTTGTAGTAAATTACATTTTTTATTTGTGTTTGCTATTGTAAAAACATTTCCAAAAATTACTAGAGATGGAATATTCAAAATTAGTTCTCCAAGTATAATGAATTTACAACTATCATTACATTGTGAAATAACATTGACTCACAAACAACCTCTTCCTTTTGCAGTAATTCCTAAAAATATTATGACAAGTATAGTTTTATAGTAAATGTTAAAAATTGAGTGAGGTAAAGCTTGTGTTGGGAATTATATTAAGAAAATTTTTCAAATATTAGCCTGTTTGTTTTTTTGTTTTTGGCTGAAAGTCACTTGCATACCAAATTCTGACGATGAGTATATTGTTTAGATTCCCTTAATGTTAACACTACACATGGCCAAAATGTAAATCTGAGTACACTGGATTCAGAGCCAACATCACCATTAGCAGATTCTGGAAGCTGATGAGATTTCACACCTGTGCTATTATTAATAACTCAAACATGGACATAATATTTTTCTGTAAGTGATATAACATTCAATGCAAAGTTCAAACTGACAGACATATTAGTTTGTCATGTTTAACTTAGTAGATGGATAGTAGGTGAGGAGATGTACTGCAGTAGAATGGGCATTTTCCGCATTGCCATCTAGTTTGTTTTCTGATGGTAACTCAATAGCAATAGCAAGTACATTCCTATATCGCTTAAGCAGTTTACAAAGTGTAAGCTAACTGCCCCAACAAGCTGGGTACTCATTTTAGCAATCTACGGAAGGATGGCAGGCTGAGTCGACCTGGAACCCCTGGCTGGTTTTGAACTCAACCTTGTGGCTTGTGGCTGAGTGGCTGCAGTACAGGCATCAATAAACTATGAGACAGTTCACCTCAAACCACAAGTAGGCAAGTGTGGGCCAATGGATGCATATGCTGTCCCTCCCTTATTTTAATTTTTTTACTGGAAGGATCTCTTGTGTCCTTTAAATATGTCTAATTTTGCATACTGCTAGCAGAAAACATAATAGACTTGGAAAATTATTAAGGAAGGTCAAAGAGGAAACTACAAAGGCTTTCTTAGTACTGAACCCAAAGAAAACAAAAATAATTCAACCTAGTTTATGAGGAAATCAAATTAAAGATTTCACATACCTTGGATCAAACATTGATCAGAATGGAGACTGCAGTAAAGAAATCAGATGAAGACAAGGAATGGGAAGGGCAGCTATGAAGTAACTACATAAGATCCTAAAGTGTAGAGATACACAACAGAGCTCTAAAGTCAGAATTGTCCAAGACACTGTGTTCCCCATTACCATATACAGGTGTGAAAGCTGGACAGAGAAGAAAGCTGAGAGAAATAAAATAAACTCATCTGAGATGTGGTGCTGGAAAAGAGTGCTGAGGATATCGTGGATGCTCAAAAAGAAAAAAACATGGATACTAGAACAGATCAAGCCTGAACTCTCCCTAGAAGCCAAGATTATGAAACTCAAGCTGTTGTGTTTTGGCCACATAATGAGAAGGCATAACTCATTAGCAAAGACAAGAATGCTAAGGAAGGCGGGAAGGTAGTAGAAAACGAAGAAGACACCAGATGTCAAGACTCAATCATGGAGGTCATAGGCCTGAATCTGTAGGACCTAAGAAGAGCAGTGGAAGTCATCCTGGCTGACTAGGTGTGGGTGGTTTCCAGCGCTCTGGGGTTGTGGATTTCCTCTGCCCCATCTCGGATTCGCCCCTTTTCACTCGCTGCCCCTCACTCATGGAACCTTCTTCTCCCATGAACAAGAGCCATCACTTCTTTAATCAGCTTCAAAATGGAGTTGAAGACCGTCCTGTTCAGAGAAGTGTTCCCAGGCCTTGCATAATTGTCGCTTGCCTCCCTGGATGAAGATTAACCATCCATTATGAAGCCAAGCCCTCCCTCCAGTCCATCTGCCTTGGTCCAGGCCTTGGAGGTAGAGAGGAACTGCTGGACCTCATCCCCTTCCCCACCACTACTCCCTTCTCCTTTTGTGTGGTGTCTTCTTAGATTGTAAGCCTGAGGGCAGGGAACCATCTAATTAAAAAGACTGTATGTACAGTGCTGAATTTACAGCGCTTTATAAATAAAGGTTAATAATAATAATAATAATACATGTCGCATACCCTAGGAGTGCCTGGAAGCCTCCCTGGGGTTGCACCAGGGCCACCACAGGCAGCATTTTACCAGCCCAAATAGGAGTGGATCTTTTCCACTCCTATTTGGGCTGGTGTCAGGGTAGATTGGGGCTGTGGCGTGTGTTTGCTGCAGCCCCGGAGTGATCATTTCTGGGGTGGGCCCAATTCACCCTTTTCAGGCAATCTGTTCTGGCCTCTAGTTAGGTCAGTTTGATTCAAAATTTGTAAATATAGAACCCCTTAAGCACTGATATCAATACACATTTTAAAGGCCAGGACTTTGAAAGAAAAAACCAAAATAGCAAACAATTTTTCCTGTCTACTTAAATTTCATTTAGGATTAATAATGTGTTGTATGCTTTTCATATTCTATTACATTTAGTTCTTTTTGTGTACCTAGTTTTTGCAAACTGAATAATGTGGCTTATGTAGACATACCTGCATGGCCAGTGGTAAATTAAGAAATGACATAATTTTTGGTTAATATATATATAGCTGATGTCCACACAGAAAATGTCTGGATATATTTCAGATAAGGGTAATTTGTTACTGGGACAAACATTCTCCATGTACAATCTGTAGTATAGTGTTGCAAGATGAATTATACGAAGGGAGAATATCCGGCATCCATCTAGGATGTTCATTCCAGTTGAATATCAATTTGAATTTGAATATCTAAGACCTTCTTTCCCATTTGCATCTATTTATAAATGACTGCTCCACCTAGATCCTTAATCTTTCAGGGAATGCTTCCTCAGATAGGAGACTTCCTCTTGCAGGCATTCAACATCTCCGAAGTGCTTTTTTTCAGTTTCATGTCATATATAGACTACATTAGCAACTACAAGGAGCAGCTCCAGTGCTCTGGAACTAGGCTGACTGAATTTCTTCCCTATGGTGATTTTACAGACAGGGGATGACATCTTTTCAGAACCTATTTGTTTTTTTCTTATACACTCGGCCCTCCACATTCATGAGGGGACAAGTCCCTCATGAATGTGGAATGTCGAAAAATCACGAATAACTCCTAGCCCCACTCAGAAGCCAGTTAAAGGGACAGGTGGGTGGGGGAAGAGGAACAGGTGCATGTCAGGGATTCAGGTTTGGCTGTGTTTGGCTGAAATGATTGTAACTTATCCTTTAAGTTTGCGCCTGGATGACCATTTGTCCTCCATGTCTTATGCTTAATGTTTTTTTACTTCATAATAAATCTTTTTCTTCAATACTCTGCCTCTTTCTTCATTCCTTTTAATGGCCTTAGCTTGGCTAGTGTCTTTTCTGATTGTATAAGGCCTCAGCAATGTCCAAAGGCATTGCTGGGGTGTGACAAGTTAAATCATTGGGTGGTGGCAGTGAGTTGTTGTTGTTGTTGTTGTTGTTATTACAGTATTATTATTATTATTAAGGTGGTCTCAAGGAGTCCCATCCAATTCAGGGGAGTGGAGTGGGACCATAGAGAACCTTCACATGGGCTTTTTCCCCTGAAGGGAAAACCCCAGGAGGAAGAAGGAGGAGAAGTGTGCATGCACTGTGGTCTTGACCTTGTGAATATTCAAAATCATGAGTGTCAAAGCCACAAATGTGGAGGCCAAGTGTACTATTTTCTTTAACCTATTTATTGTGTTGAGTCTCCTAATGTTTATTTAGGAGGCTTTTTCCCCTCAGGTACTGATTTGATTTGTTTGGGTCTTTTGGAAGTTATTTCTATTTCTTTATAATTGAAACAGCTGTGAAATGTTATGAATACTGATATGAAATATCCTGGCTAAGATCTGGTTGCTTCATTTGCCAAGCTCTGTCACTCTGAAGAGAAAAACGTCACTTACCAAATTGTTATTTGTGGCAGCTCTTAAATTCACATCAACTTTTCTAGGAATAAAATTGGCAACCTTCTTTACCAGCATGGAATTTATTCACACTTTTCTTAATCAACTGGTTCTTATGATATCTATTTTTGAGCCTCTGAAAGTTAGAAATAGATTATTGTTCTTCTCTGAAAAGAATCTTAAAATAAGCTGCTTTGTCATCAGAGGGGCCTGGAATATATCTTCTAAAGCCATTGTTTCATATGAGTCCCTGACTATTCTAACAAAAATGAAGAACTGATTCTCATTCATAGATGATAATGATGGTGTTCTTATTCAAAATCTTTAATAAAAAGAAAATATCTAAATTCCATTAAACTCAGCATATATCTTTTCCCCAGTGTATGAAAACCAACTGAACCATTTCAAGAACAGGAAGAAACATGCATCCTGAGATCTAATAGATCATCCAAATTGATCCCAAATTGACTTGCAGAAATGGATTTGCAAAGCTTTTTGTTCAGAACAAGCTTAGCATTGCAAAACCTGGAATAAATCATATTTCTTCACAGACTTTGCCCCCCTTAAAACATGCTATTTCCAAATAAAGAAAAGATAATTAATCTAAATCGACTCACCTGTCTTTTCTCTTTTCTGTGCTGTGGCCAAGAATGATGGTCCTAGTTAAGAAACTTGAAAAATACTTAAAATTAATTCCAAATTAAATGAAGTGCAGATTATTGCATTGCCATTCATTTTTCTTTTTGTTGTTAACATATATGGCATGGTTAGTAGAGTGGGCTCTCACCATATGTGGGCTTGCCATCCGTGGATTTCAGCATCTGCAGATGGCAAGCCCCGTTGTTCTCAGTGGTAGTGTGTGCACATTGTGCTGGCATTGGGGACTTGACTTGAGGTCCCATGTTTTTTTTCCCCTTAACCGGTGGTGGGGGGGAGGTCCAGATCGGATCCCCCTCTGATATGAAGGAATGACTGTAATTTCAAATACCTATCATTATTATCTGCATGTTCCATATTGTAGTTTGTTGCTTGTACATAGAAAGGGAAACTCAGAAATATAATAAAGAAATGAAAAATTGTTAGAGGTCTGATCATTTTCATTGGTGATGTTTTGAAAAAAAAGATCTCAGCAGTTAAAAACCAAAACCAAAAATGAGTAAATAGCAAGTTACAGTACAGTCCATTGGTTGCTGGAAGGCTGTTCCAACAGCCATAGGATATGTAAAATCTCTACCTCCAGAGTTTAACTATCCATTAAGAACACCCAGATTCAGTGTCTTCTCCTAGGCCCTGTGTCTTGGTCTACAACCTTTGCCTCTCTGATACTGGAGGCAGAAAGCTATATTAAGGACTGTCATGTACAAATTAGTGGAGGCACCCAGGGAAATTCTGCCAGAATTGGGAGAATTGTATCCCCATTAAGAAGCAATTACGATCCCTCCCCAAAGGTATAAACAATAGTAAACGTGTTGTGCTTTCCTTCTGTTAGTGCAAATATATTCAGGCATTGGAGAAAGCATTTTCCTCTGCTTTCAGATCTTATCCAACAAATATAGCAACAATGGGATTGTACTGCCAAATAAATGCCAGTTTATTTTTCATGATTTTAGGGCAGAAAGCACTCATCAGCTCATGTCCAATGTGCATGGCTCTGCCTCTTGAACCAGCTATCTTCACAAATCTTAGTGAGCATATCAAGCATAAAACGGGATGTTGGCATGCCATAAATATAGCTCCCTGATGCCTGACAGAAAATATGTACTTTCTGCTTTGCACCCAGAAGAAAGAGATAAAATACTTTATACAGTATCTGTGTATCTATATAAATATAATTACACTATGGTGTCCAACAGAGGGGGGGAGGGAGTCATGATGAACCACAGCAACTGTGTTTTACAAATATGACTTGTCTGGTGGTTGGAAAGTGATGCACAGATTTCTAAAAAAACTACGCTCTGATTTGAAAAATCTGAGGTATACACACACACACAGAGAGAGAATAACATCATTAGGATGGAATATGTTAACTCTTCTGTTTTTCCATTATTTCATTCACTAATGCTCCCACATATTAACATTTATTATAGGTTGATGCCTTGAGATTACGTTTAGAAGAGAAAGAAAGTTTTCTTAATAAAAAAACCAAACAACTGCAAGACCTCACAGAAGAAAAGGGAACTCTGGCCGGAGAAATACGAGATATGAAAGACATGTTAGAAGTCAAAGAAAGAAAAATTAATGTTCTTCAAAAAAAGGTAAGTATTCAATGACTCAGGACCATTAGATATCTGTAGACATTTTAAGTGTCTGTTTCAAACAGGGGTGACCAGTTCAGAGAAAAATAAAGGCAAACTTGGAGAAACTTTGGGTACAGACCACCCAAATGTGCCATACTCCCGGTCATACTAGGGTTAGAGACTGGAGAAAGAAAGAATTCTAATCCTGAGATCAGAAGACAAATTATAAAATAAATAAGCAACATTGGAGGCGAGAATGGGAAAAAAATAAATTTTATAGTTTGATTATACACTCAAATTTTCTTTGCACCTATCTATCTCTTCTAGTGATCACTGAATGTAAAAGAACTGGATTGTTCTTTATCTAATGTAAAAAGCTCAGACTCAGGTAAACTTTTAAACCATTGCAGATTATGGGCCCATACAGACAGGCCAAAATAAAGCTGCTTCGGGTCACTTTGGAGGTATGCTGTTTAAGTGACACACACATCTTAAGAGGCCAGAAGCTGTGCCAAAGCTGCTTTCTAGTCCTTAGGACTGGAGCATGGCTTTAGCACGGCTTCTGGCCTCTTAGGATGCATGCATAATTTAAACAGCATACCTCCAAAGTGACCTGAAGCAGCTTTATTTTGGCCTGACTGTATGGGCTCTTTATGAGGAAAGGCCACACACACACACACACACACACACACACACACACACACACACCCCTACCCCTACCCATATATACTGAATATTTTTAAATAGCACTGTGGATCTTCCAAGAAAGCAATTAGGTTACATAGTTTTGCAGTAATCTCATTGTGCCTGCATGTCTATATTAGATCTCTGCAGGTAAATATAGATCTCATAATCAGAAGAGAGTAATTATGGGTTTTATTTTTATCTTGTACCTACAGTAGTTCATTCTTTCTTGCGTTTTCTTGCATTTCTGTGTCTCATATATGAGAGTAACTAGCATCCCCCCCCCTTTAAATGGAACCAAATCATACTGTCAGCTGCATTTCCTACTCATTTCGATATAGGCAATGTTCATTACCATGCATTTCCCCAAAATCAGTTATGCTTAAAATATCATTTTAAATATATGTTAAAAGCATAAGATCCGAATATTTGATGGCTATCCAAATGCAAGTTTGCTTTAGATGTCACAGTAAGTCAGAATTTCTGAGAATTGTGGCTTACCACAGAAAAGCAAGTGTGCTGCTGTACACTGCATGGTTGTTTCCACCTGGCTTCTCTGGCCAGCGGGCATAATTAAAGAAACCAAGAAACCTCCATACTTTGATTGTTTATACTCTTACATCCGTACAAGACTCTAGCTTATTCTTCTCCTAACAAGCTAGAATCATAAGCCCCAAACAAATCGTAGTTGCGGTACAGACCACCCAAATGTGCCGTACTCCCGGTCATACTACGCTTTGGGACTGCGCAGCAACCACATGGTCCCTAACCCCAGCACGGCGCAGTGGCGTAACAATGGCGGCATTCCGTGTACACGGGCGCCGCCATTGTGATGTAAGCGCTATGTAGCTCCACACAGTGCCACACATCGCATACGTCATGAGTACGCCATTGGCGCACTTGTGACGTCCACCCTGCGGTGCAAAAAGAATCTAGTTTTTCCAGGTTCTTTTTCCTCCAGAGGAAAGCTGTGCGGTTTGGCAGCTGCAGCTTCCCTCTGGAGGGAATTAGGCCACCAGCAGGCCGCCCTTTTGGGGCAGTCTGCCCCACACCAAAGTTTATGATTCTGTCTTGTTTTAAGAGAGTAATGGACCACAGAACCCAATTTCAGACATAATGGTTAAAAATGCATAGAGGTTCCCTGGTGTAGTTACCTGCTCCTGTTGGCAGGAGTAGGGTGACAAGATATCATAACCACAAAGGAGGACAAAGCACAGCAAAATGCAGGACATTCAAGAAAAATGTAGTAAATTACAAAATAAAAGCTAAAAACCCTAATGTAAATGTAAATTCATGCTCCTTAGTCATGCTAAAAATGGAGGACATTTTGAAATTCCTCCTGGAGAGAAGTAACATGTGTCTTGAAAAGGAAGATGCCTGGTTATCCTGGGCAGGAGGAGCCTTGTGGGAGCAACTAAGTACTATGAACCAGAATGTGTGAATGTGTCTCTAGATACAAAGAGATCTTGTACCACCTTTGAGACTAATTGTGTGAATGAAGTTGTACCATAAGCTTTTACAGACTTTCATAGATGTATCTGAGGAAGTAGACCAAGTCTACAAAAGCTTATGCTACAACTTCTTCCACAGAGTTAGGCTTGAAGGTGCTAAAAGATCCTTTTCATATTGATACACCTATGTCTCTGTATTCTATTCCCATATGTCTCATAGAGTCTCACTTTCCTGTTAAAATTTGTCCCAAAGGAATTCCAACAGATTCTTTTGTGTGTTTTCTGATGTGGTTGAAGAATACTGGGGAGAAACATAATGAAAAGAAACTTTGTATAGCTGTCTATGATTAGGGTTAGGGGTTTTCAAAACTTGCCTCATTTCCTAAAGTGAAATTAATCCTTGCAAATGGTAGTTAATCCATGCTTTCACTCACATGTTGAAACTGAATGTTTCTGTAAATATAATGCTTTAAATGGTACACTAAGAATAAAAGACGTGAAAAAGTATTTTTTTGCCGAGGAGGGGAGGTCCCTCCCAGGTTATGACCATAGATTCCTATATGGCCATCAGGACTACATGATTTATTTCCAACAGATGGCGTGATAAATTCATTCACCAATGATTTATCTGAAGAAAGTTTTAACTGAAACATTATCTTCTTATCCTTCCAATTGTTTAAGTAAATTTGTTTCATTATACTAGAAAGAAAAACCTTCAGTGTTTATTTTCTTTAGGTGTGGTGTGCAGTCCTCAAGTTAGACATTCAGTAGTTTTCCACTTAAAATGCAGTCTGTGTTTTTGAAAAGAAGCATAAAAACTGGTTTCCTTACTGAGTCCATCAGTATTTAGACTGATTATAGAGCATGCCTGCCTTCTTGAAAGCTGTTTCCTCTTGGCTTTATGGAGAGGGCTGTCTCACCCTTTCCCTAGCACCCAGTAAATTATTCTGCCCTTTAGTCATTTTGTGTAGTGGCAGCCTCCTTGTCTATTTAATGTTATGACATATACTTTTAAAAATCCACTATATATCTCACAGTCGTAATCATACTAATACCTCTGTTGCTTATTGTATCATTTTTGGAGATTTCTTAAGACAATTTCATATCTTTACCTTCTGACCCCTCTCAAGTTCTGGTCACAACTAAGTTTAACAACTGTAACAGTTGATTTTATTGCAGTTTTTCCTCTGAATCATTATAAAATGGGGCAATAGCTCATTGGTGGAATACCACCTTTGCATGCAAAACTTCAGTCCCTGGCATTTCCAGTTAAAGCATGTGTGGGAGTCATGCAGTACTCCAGATGCTGTTAAACTGCAGCTCCCAGAATTCCTTACCATTGGTTGTGCTGCCTAGGGCTGCTAGGACTTGCAGTTCAGCAACATCTTGAGTGCTGGTTGATTCCCACCCCAAGAGAACCAGAATGTAGATAATGGGAAAGCCTCTGCCTGGGAGCTTGGAGAGAATTATGGGGTGGATGCTTATAAGGCAGGTCTCTTCTTTACTATCAGACTGACTAATTTGATTCATTGCTTCAGAAGCATCACAAACAATGCTTTCATCTTGTTAGGGTTTTCTTTTTTATTATAGTAGATACTCGATTATAAGTCAGCCTCAATTTTTGTCAAGGGCAGATTTTGGGGGCAAAATTATGGATTTTGATATGACATGGATAAGTTGAGGGTAAACCTTAGAGGCATGTAACTTTGTAAGGACAAAGTGAAGGAAAACAACATCAAAGAACTTATAAAATTCTAGAGGGTGGATGGATGAGGAGGAAACTATGGTAAATAGTAGCTGTGTGATGTGTGGGGGAGGCAACTAGGCACAGGTGGGGCTAAGTGGATACATGTCAAAAAGGAAAAAAAAGCTAAAGCAAAGAAAATGGTGACTGTGGCCTGGTACAGACTGGTGCAAAGCACTGGCCTGGGGCTGGTTTTAGGGCTCGGGCGAGTGGAGCATCCGCACGCTCTCGAGCCCTACCATACTGTCTGGGCACCATTTTTGAGTGCATGCATTCCGATAACGTGCCTCATGCGCCTCATCCAAACGGTGCAGCGCACAAGGGACATCACCATGCTGCTCCAGGGCACTAATGGCACCTTGGCAGCGACAGATAGGATCTGCGTTTTGAGGCTCCTTTTTCATGGCGCATTGTTGCCACAATGTGCGGTCACCATAGCAACGCTCCACAGGAGAAAGGGGCGGCGTCTTGATGCCCCTTTCTGCTGGTCTGTACCCCTCCCCTGTGTTAGCAGTGATTATAGCCATTACCATTAATGTGATAACTTTTCCTGATTTTAACCCAGAAAAGCTGAGAAAGCATATACATCTATCTTATTCGAATATTTCCCTGCTAAGTTCTTCTTGGCACTCCTTTGGGGGAAGCACCAAAGACCTGCCACCACTGCTATTTGTCCACCTCAGCACTCAAAAAGATTTTTTTTAAAAAGGGGGGCCATAAGGGGGAGAGTAGGGGGTGCCTCTTTTAGGTGCTCCAGGGATAGACTAAGCTCATGGCTTTTGCCACTCTACTCAGAGAATGGGATGGTACCGTTTTGATTAAAATACAGTATTTACATTGAACTATGGGTAAGTTGAAGGTAGCTTTTTTTTAACTAAGGCGGAAATTCATGGGCCAAAAGAAGCAGCTTCTGGCCACTTTGGGGCCATGGCATGTACATAATGCATGCCCCAAAAGTGGCTGGAATCCGCTTCAGTGCTGTGATCCTTTGGACCTGAGAAAAAAGGAGCAGAAATAATCTGGATCCTGGTGGTGGCCCACTTTGGAAGTGAGCCATGTCATTACTGAAGTCTCAGTGTGATTGCGGCCAAAGGCTGCTCTTCATTGGCTATGTGCCTCACCCCTAAAATTCCTAGACTTATACATGAGTATATACAATAGTTACTTACTAGTGGTATTTTTAGTTTTCTTTTCCCATCTTACTTTATGCCATATTGCCATATATGACAGTGCTATTGGCAGAAATATTTGCCAATTTTTGATGTTTCCATACATCATTATGTAAAAAAAAATACAGTGGACCCTTGTTATACGCTGGGGTTTGGTTCCAAGATCCCCTGTGTATAACAAAAATCTGTGGATGCTAAAGTCTCATTAAATATAATGACATAGCAAAATGGCATCCCTTATAAAAAAAAATGGAAAATCAAGGTTTGATATTTGAAATTTATACTTTTTTGGAACATTTTCAAACCATGGATGCTTGAATCCATGTATAAAAAAATCAGTGTATAAGAAGGGCCGACTGTAGAACTGAAATGGATTTAACTGGCATTGTTACCACTTGATGTAGATAAGCCACAGTTTCCCCACTTTGGCTTTCCCAGCTTAACCTAGCACAAACCAAGGCAGCCACAGTCAACCACATTAGCAGTGCTGATTCCCATTAGGATTGCAACCTAGGATTGCTCACAATCTCCTCTAAGGACTGTGTTCACAGTTTGGGGATGCTTCTTGACCCGTTGCTTCAGATGACAAATCAGGTGAATGCGACGGTCAAGAGCTCCTGTTAGATACGCCAACTGCACCCTTTTCTGGAACCGGGAGACCTGGAAACTGTATACACGCACTGGTAACCTCAAGACTCAATTTTTGCAATGCGCTCTACATAGGGCTACCCTTGTGCCTAGTCAGGAAACTACAATTGGTGCAGAATATGGCAGCCAGGTTGGTCACCGGAACAACCAGAAGTTACCATATAACACCAATTTTGAAGTCACTCCACGGGCTACCTATTGGTTTCCGGGCACAGTACAAGGTGTTAGTTCACACCTTTAAAGCCCTACATGGCCTGGGACCAACTTATTTAAGGAATCTCCTACTTCCATACAATCCGCCTCATACACTCAGGTCCTCTGGGAGGAACTTATTGCAGCCCCTAAAGACCAGATTAACAACCTCCCAGAGGACTTTTTCTGCAACTGCTCCCAACCTGTGGAATTACCAACCAAGACAGCTTCAAGAAAGTTGTCAAGACGGATCTCTTTCGGCAGGCCATTCCAGATTAAAGTACCCGGCCATACTCCCATAAATGTTATGATTCTGCCCACTGTTATTAGATTTAATGTTTTTATGTAATTTTAATTCTGATTGTTTAATTCTTTTTTAAGGGGGGATATGGTGTATATGTATGATTTTAAATGTTGTACGCCACTTTGATTGTTTTCACAAAAAGAGGGATCTAAATAAGTTTTATTTTATTTATTATTTTATTAGAAAATGTTAGATGGAGATGTAAGAGTAAGAGTGCATGAACTCAATGAGAGAAAAGCAGCACAAAATGCTTGGAAGGAAGGGGAATTGGAATTGTGTGTGTGGTCTTTCTGTTCTCAGATATCTCTTTGCTGACAAATGGGAACACTGGAGAGTAGAGTATCCCTGCCCCATGATGTGCAGGGAAGAGAAAGTAATTTCATAGAATTATGGCAGGAACCCCAAGGGCTATCTAGCCCAATGATTAGTACATGACTAAAAAAAAAGGCCTAAAGTATGCTCATCCAATCTCTGTTGAAAGACTTCCAAAGTTGGAGAGTCCACAATCTTCCAAGACAGTCAATTCCACTGTTGAACAGCTCTTACAGTAAAGATGTGCTTTATAATGATTAGGTGGAATCTAAACCTGGCTGGCTCCATCTTGTCCATGACATCTCTTCACATATTTAAATATGGCTATCATATCACCTCTTGGTCTTCTTTTCTACAAGCTAAATATATTCAGCTCCCTTAGCCATTCTTCACAGGGCTTTATATGGAATCATCTTGGCCATGCTCCTTTGCACACATTCTAATTTGTCAATTAGTTTGTACTCAGAACTGAACAGGGTATTCCAGGTAAGGTTTGACCAAATGTGTACTTTTTAAATGGTGAAATAGAACTTTCCCCACAACCTCTTCTGCCCACTGTATTGGCTACAGCTAATTGGCAATGGGGCAGGCAAGCAGAAAAGCTGATGGAAGGGTTGCTTTTCTCATCACTCACTTAATCAATAGGTTTTTTTTTTAAAGGAACACATCTACCAGCTCTGTCCTTCATCTCCATTTAGCCCTCACCAAGAACCTTAAAAATTAAGGAAGGTTAGTTGAGCTGCTGGTGAGACGACTATTTCTCATGCTCTATCTTTAAGTTATGGGAAGTGTTGCAACATTGGTGGCATTTGGTGAAATAAAGGTGGCACTTCAGACTGCTACTAGAGTAATTGCTTTGTGACAGGTCCCCCAAGGAAGGAGGAGTCCCAGGGTGCCACTTCTGTGGATATCTTTGCATATCTGATGTTTCTTCCTTTGTTTGTGTGTTAATTTAATTCTGAATTATTCGTCTAAAACATTTCTGGTGACTTTAATCGTAAACTCTCTCTCTCAAGAAAAGACGATTAAAATTATATAAACTAAACCTTTTTATAAAAGGTTGATATTGCTGTATCAAGTTAATTAATGAAGTAATCAGGTTCACATCATTGTTCAAGAAATATGTAGGGGTATCAGTGGAAAGTTTATGCCAATCATACATTGAAACTGGAAGTTTTGATTTGTGTTTTAAATCATGATTTAGCTCACTGATTTAAATGGGACAAATTTAAATCAACTCACTCCTCCAGTTTAATATGAAAAATAAATCTCTTTAAGAGTATTTTAAGATATTCTTTGCCTTAAACGTGAGTACATTAATCTTAGAACTAAGCTTTTTACTAGGAATTTATGGGACCCACTTGTTCTTGTAATGCAGACACATACTGGCAGACACAAAACAGGATAGGAATAATTTTTGAAGGAAGAATTTATGTCTCTTGTAACAGCAGATTTCTTACTGTCCTTGGATTTTAGGGCATTTATCAATGTATAGGTCTATGAGAAGATGCTACATTTTCAGTTTTTGCTGAAATAAGTATGTATATATGTGGAAATTGCTAAAAGGAGAGAATGTGCCATTTAACTGTTTTTTTTTTAAAAAAACATGAGAAATGTATGGAAATAGCTGGAAGTATTTTTTTCAGTTTTGTTTGGGAGAGGACAGGAATGATAATAAAAAAAGGATTAAAATAGCACTTGCTTTCACCTACAAAGCTTTCCATGTAAAATTATTATAGTTCCCATATTTAATGGCTAGGGGGGCTCATAACTAATGAAGTGCTATATGACATATTGGCCTGCCTTACAATCCAATTAGAGTTAGTAGTAGGTGTCATAAAACTGTAGTTATACATTTTGGAACCAGTATGCAAAGGCTGTGCAATGTACACTTACGTTGCTGTCCCACTCAGATTAAAATTAAAAGCATGAGCCCAGACTCTAGCATGCTTTTGCTTTGAGGTTTAGTGGTATTCTAAAGTTAGTAAAATTATATGCCAGAACAACATGTGGTTCTTAAACTTGGATTAAACTGCTGAACAATTTCCAGAAATGTTAACTTCATTTTGAGGGCTGTTGAGCAATCCTCATTCCATGCCATTACCACCAGCTATAAAAAGACGCAACATTAAAAGTACTGTATATACATTAGGGGTTCTGATTATAGAAATTTCCTGTGTTATCTTTTAACTTCAAAACATCATAAGATTATTCTAGGTTTCATGATGAATATTTCTAATTTCATGGTGAATATTTCTTATGAATGCACCCCCATGTGGTGGAAGCTTGTATTTACTGTGTCAGGTGGAAGACAAAAAATAAATGCACGCCACTTCTCAAGGTTTAAAATTTGCACTAAAGGAATCTTAGTTTAGGAATTAATATTACCAGAAGGATGAAGGCAGCAATAACTGGCAAAATAAGGGAGATAAAATCTGAAATGTGTCAATGAAAGATGGTTTATTGGCCCAATCTGTTGGAAAGGATTTTCTCTCTCAATAAATAATATTTCATTCTATCTTTAGCCTGTAAACTTTTTTCTCTGTACCTGAAGTTTTGCATTACACTTAGACAGAAAGGCAGTATTAGCATAGTATTAATATGCACTATGTGTGGATAGCATACAGTTGCCATGGTATTCCTCTTCCTCAAAACTGGGCATCTAATTTTGAAATTTAATTCTAATTTTCTTTCTGATTTTTCAAATTCAGTACATTATTTGTTGATTTTTCTTTTCTTTTTTTTAAAATAATGATGTCACATACTTACACTTTCATGACATATATAGTATCTTCTCTTTTTTTAAAAGAAAAATCACCAAACAAAAATAAGCAACATGAGACCCAATTTAAATGACAGTGAGAGCAAACAAGAAGAAAGTTCAATTATGCAGTTTCATAGAAGCAAAGCAGCAGCAGCCATAACATTAAGGGGGAGGAAAGAGGTTCTGAGGCCTAAATCCAATTGCTAGTGAGAGCCAGAGCTAATATATCAAAAGTAGTGAAACATACCAGCTTATTGATTCAGATGGTTTCTAGCAATAGATATTTCAGCATTACCAAGTTAATAATTAAGCTGTTTTTGAAAACAGTCTACTATTTTGTAGGGTTGGTCATAACTATTGTATTTGAAGAGCGTTCTCAATCCTTTCCTTCGGACATTATGACAACCTCATCTGGAAGGGGAAAGCACCTGAGTCCAGTTTTTCATTGCTGCTGCCTCTTCTATGCCATTATTTATTTTTCAATTTAAATTGTTTAAAGATTGAGAAGGGAAAGGTATATCATATTTGTCACATTTCTAGTAACAAACATTCCATGTCAAAGTTGCAGCTGCATGAGCAACTTGTTTCTGTTGATATTTTGTGAATGCAAATTATTATTATTATTATTATTATTATTATTATTATTAACCTTTATTTATAAAGCGCTGTAAATTTACACAGCGCTGTACATACAATCTTTTTAATTGGACGGTTCCTTGCCCTCAGGCTTACAATCTAGAAAGACACGACACAAAGGGAGTGAGTGGTGGTGGGGAAGGGGCCTCTCTAGTAGGATAATACATATAAAATACATAGCAATATAGGAAATGATTCCATAAAACAGACAACAAAAGAACATCAAATAGCAAGTGACAATTACTTGCAAATACTTCACATCATCTGCTTTGCAAATTTTCCCACTATAAAAGTTTAAGCTTTGCAACCATTAAGTTGTTTTGCAGACATTTATCAAAGGACCAATAATTCTATGAAGGGCTTAGCTTAGTTTGCAAACTTTACTCAGTAATATTGGATTTCTTTTACTGATTACTAGTGGAAGATAAAAATGTGTCAGGGGAAAGATCTGGGAAATGAGACTGAAGATAAACTTTGGGATGCTATATGGATTAGATATCAAATGAAATCAACCTCCTCATCTATGAGGAAACATCATTTTAGGAGATTATCACACTTCATTATTTGCTCGATCTGGTCACAGGCCGGGAACAGGCTTGAATGGGTGAAGATGGTTGTTATCGCACAGCAAAATGTCACCAATGCCACTGGAAGACTACAAGCCATCTTCCAGCCATGCTTAGCTTGCCCATTTTGCAAGGATGGAAAGCTTCTGTTCTTCAAAATTGGTGGGCTAAGTGCAGCTGGGGGATGGCTTGTAGTCTTTTGGCAGCATTGGTGTTGTTTTGCTGTGCATTCAAGCCTATTTCCAACCTGTGCCCAGATCAGGCAAAAAATGAAAGTGTGATAATCTCCTTAAAGTCCTTCTTAGATAGCATCTGATACCAATTAGACTTAAAAAATTAACCTCAAACTGTTTCTGATTCTCCTTTTTCTGATTTTATTGGGACTTATGTACATTTATAGTAGTTTTCCCCCAGTGCTAATAGGTTTCTGAACAAATATCTTCACACATGACAGGTTGTGAACCTAACCTATTACATCACACCTATGCCATATGTGGGCTTGCCATACGTGGACTCAAGGTCACGTGGACGGCAAACCCCAGATGAATGAATGGTACTCTCCCATTAAACAGGGTTTCAGCTTGTTTTTTGCCAAACGTGGGGTGTGTGTATGTTGGTGTTTGGAACGGATCGCCTGCGTATAGGAAGGGCCCACTGTATTAGGCTTCATTGTTTATTAATGCCTACAAAGTTAATTTGTATACTGTGTGCAATACATCCTTGCAGAGTGAAAGGAGGTTCTAATCTATATCTGGACAGATGAACATGCAGATTATAGGCATTTGCATTGATGGAGGAATTAAGTCTAAAATGTTGAATAAGAGACAAATGACTAAACACATTTGCAGTGTTTGGTTACTGAGTTTATTGAGCATGTTAGTAACAATTCAGGAAAAAACTGTTGTCCTAAGTCAATATGTTTTTGTTCTGGTAATCTTTTTGTTATTTGAGTAAAAAGGTTTAAAATAAACCAAAAAGCCAAAGTACCTATGTTTGTTTTGTTAGTCCTAAAGATGTAGATGACTACCGGAACCTTGTTTACCAGGATGCATAGACCCAACTACAGTAATAGCAAAAGTCAGGGAACTGTGGCAGTTCAGTCATTGCTGTCATTCAAAATGCTTGCTGCCACATTTTATCCTAACTGATTTGTTCTAGTAAAGTGACATCTGGTTTATGCAGAGGTGAACAACATGGGGGGGGCAGTGAGTTTCAGTCCCCTGTCATGAGTCTCATTCATCCCTATGCTGCTGAAGCTTTGTGGTGGTGCAGAAGCACCACCAGTTCTGGCTATAGGGAAACTTCACTTAGTGCTAAAACAACACACATGGCGAGCACCAGCTTCATTCTGGGAAGGCCTCCAATGGTATGATTTGTCTCTAAAGCAAAATTGTGCACCTTCTTTTAAAATAAATTGAACTTATGTTAAAGTTGACAGTGGAATACAGATAAAAGCCTTTCTCATTGATCTTAATATCCAGTGTCTTAACTTTAGTGATCAGTTGCTCCCTACATTGTTATATTCCAACTAAAGTCTCCATTTACCTAGTGCTTTTAATCTTTTTTTTAAAAAAACATTCTTAGAAAAGCATTACCTTTTACGTCTCAGTAGTGTAATTATTGTCACAAAGTGTGGATGTACAAAGATTTAAGAAGAATACACATTTTAGATGTTAACTATAATGATAAATGAGAGTCTTTTATTGTCTGTGTATTCTTGCCTTTGCATTATGGTTGCCAGATGTAGACAGAACCTGCAGTCTAGTTTGGTCAGACTGCTTTGATGATTCCTTTATTGCCAAGTTAATGTATGTGTACTGTATGTGGCTATAGAACTGAAGATGGTATATAGGAAAAGATGCAGAAGAAAAAGCCATTTTCAGAAGAGAAACTGAGACTTACTCATTTCCCTTGAATACACCTGAATATAATTTAAATACTTAATAAGATTTAGTTCTAAGATCAAAATGTGTTCAAACATCCTGCTTTTTATTTTTAATTATTTTTTGTTTTGTTTTGGTTCTGACAATTGAGAAGAACAGTTCTTCGGCTCTGCTATATTCAGCCTCAGAAAAAGGGTGAATGCATTTTGCATATTTTTGCTGTGGTTGTGTTCATATCTTTATTTGGCACAAGAATGGTATTATATGTTGCAGGTTGTTTTTCAATGTTTGGAAAGCATTTGTTTTGGATCTCTCCTCCCCCCCCCCCCACCATAACTGTAAAACAAGCAAACTGCCAACATTTTAGGTGGAATGGTGGGTCTTTAGGTACAATCCTAAGGGCATTTACTTGGGAGTAAGCACCACTGATAGCAGTGAGAATAATTACTAACAGATAAAGGTGGCCAGCAGTGGGGTGTGAGGAGAGGATGAGCATTCCCAGATACACAGTGATGTTATCAGTGTAGGCCTCTTTTGGCCAACTTCCTCATAGCAATTCATTTTTCCCATTATGTTCCTGCTCTTCTTCATCTGGCAACAGAAGCCAGGTTCCCAGAACAAGAGCTCTACTGCCTTTTGACTCCCTTCTTCTCTCTTGACACTGCCTGCCCCAGAACAGTTTTAACAACCTTGTAAAAATGTCAGCTGGCTCAAGGGCAGCTCCCTCCCTGAGGTTAGTGTCATTCTGGCATCCTTTTAATGTATTTCCTCATTGCTCTCAGTGCAATCAGTAGTCAGGTCCTTTGCTGTAATAATGGGTATGCTATCTACAGTACCTGCTTCCCAGACTTTGTCCTGATAGGAGAAAGAAAAGGATTACTTTGGCATGGTACCCTCCCATAGATAATAAGTGAACATCACTGCATCTTTGCAAGGAAACACTAGGGGAAGTACTGAATTATAAAATGTGCATGGATTTTTTTCCAAACTGATATAGGCTAAATATAGTTAGTCCTGGATTAAAGTCCTTTCTGGAGAAGGTTTTAATGTTCATCATACACATACACACACACACACACACACACACACTGATATGTGCATGAGCGCGCATACACACACCTGTGTATGTGTGGGTATGCATAAATAGTTTGCTGCTTTCATTAAGAATTTATTGTTAGCAATTATATTGTTATTCAGTTGTGTTTGGTTACATATTATAGGTAGTTAGAGGCTGGTTGTGGTTCTTGCACAGTACCTTTGTATAAATCCTGCCTCCCAGATACACTAGCTTTCCAGAGACAGAAGGTTTTTACACATGCTATTCTCATCTGTGAACTTCCATGGTCTGAACTGCCCAGCCAAGGAAGGATTGTGGTGCCTGATATTTTTGGATGTATCAGTTTTTCAAAAATATCCAAATTGAATGATGATGGGAATTAGTTGGATATCATTATTTAATTATTTGTAATAATCATGAGAGCTTTATGAACCACAAAACCATTAAGTGTATATCAGAAATATAGTGAAAAAGTACTATGGTTAATAATAATTAATGTTGCTTATGAGGCTGAAGAATTGGATTTAAAAGGTTGCATACATACACCTCCTTGTGCAGTGCACTCACCAAATCTATCAAGTTGCTATCAACTCTAGAAGTCAGACTGCAGTTATTTGATACAATCAGTGTAATTCATGAAAGCCTGGAGCTGGCCAAGTATGGAATGTTCCAGACTAGCTGAGAATTACTCCATCATTTAGTTGGGGATCTGCTGTGTGCTTCCTTTAAGCATATTATGAAAAAGGTTTTCTTCAGTGCCACTAGGACCACACCCACTGTTAATGAAGCCTTCATGATCTTCATCGTCTAACAAAGTAGCCCTACTGTACCAATATATCTCAACTAGGAAGGGCAGGAGTCAAGCTTATATATAGTGTTTGCTCCTTCTCCAAGAATCTTGTGATGTCCTCAGATTGCATAAACTGAAACTGGAAAAGATAGCCATACAAAAATGATACAAGGAAGTCACAGGTGTATCTGGTAGTTATCTTGAGCTTCTGGTTCACTACCACTACTAGTGTAAGGACACAGTATTTGTGTTGCAAGCTATACACTGGTGATGAAAGCTATATATTTGATATAGCTTTTTACTATTAGTGGAGCTTCTCCAAGCCTCAACTTTTCTGTAGCACTACTCATGAGAATGTCTCCTTCATCAATGGTGGAACAAGAAGGGAGGCTCGAGAAATTATTGCGTTGGAGCCCTCACGTTTTCCCACTAACCGGGGGAAATTAATATGGCTGGTAACACTGCAGGATCACCCTGCCCTTTGCCAGGGAGGTGAGCGTGACCCACTGTATTATATTTGCACATTGGAGATATGAGTTCAAATACTTGCTCAGCCTTGGTGCTTATGTTGGATGATCTTTCAGTGTAATCCTCCCCTCACATAGCAAGTTGTGAGGTAGAAAATGGTCTTCTGTCTTAATTTAATTTATATCCCATCTTTCTCACGCTATCCTGTGGTATCCTCAGAGAAGGAGCAGGATATAAACATAATGATCTGAATCCTGTTGGGAAGTTAGGAATGTAGTTACAGTGTTATGTAATGAATCATATTCCAGTTCTCCCAATTTCAACTTACTGGGCACCGGCCATTGTGAGCAACTGCATTCTGTTCCCTTGTCATCTGGGAAGAAACTAACTGACATTCCGTACTCCCATCATGAGTGATCTTCAGTACAAGAGCCAGAAACAGGGTTCATCTTGCAATTTGTCCTTGGGCAAGGAATCACTCATGCAGGGGGTGGGGTAGGACCATCAGTCAGTTGCATCCTGATCAACAGAAACAGACCCCTGTTGATCACAGGAACAGCAGCTGTCTGATAAGCTGGGATTGGAGGACTTCCATAGTTTTTTATGTCCCTAAACTAGGTGCTATGTAGAGATCATGGATATGAAAAAATCCTAGGTTACACATTCATAACTACCCAATAGGAGTCAGGACACTTATTACTTGTTGCATCTGAGGCAGATTAACAGACAAAATTGCTGTTTCATTTGTGTTAACTATACTATTGCCACTTTACTTTTAGTGGAATGTAAGTAATTATTCATATTTCTACATAGCTGCTTTTCAGTAAAGTATGTTTATGATTCTCATTGTAGGACCTACAGAGGAGGCAGTTACTGTGATTGTTCTACTATAGAATTTTGCTCCCACTGGAAAGATTTAGTAATGGGAATGTATGTGGAGACAACAACCACATCAGCATTCAATTATACTATATCTCTGTCTGATGTTAAAAACACTATATAGATTTTTATTAGGTCCTTGTTCAATTTACACATTTGAGCTGTGAATATCTAGGAAGAGGGTTATATAAATATAAATTTAACCCCACCAGAGCAAACCTTAATGTGGTATGTCGTTTTAATTTCCTGTCTCTTGAGTTCTCTTTCGAAATTTGGTTTAAAATAAGTAAAAATAAGTACAGATCTTGCCCTTTTAATAGTGCCTTGCCTATGTTCAATGTTTCAGCAGTGTTTGATGATGTTTGGTTGATTGTATAAACATATATGAAGGGAGGAGAGGCCCTTGGAACAACTGAACGGATCTCTTATTTTTTAGGAGAGGTGCTTTCAGAGAAGCAACATTCCACTTAAGTCACAGGCAGCTCACATGTCTGTGTTAATACAACCTCCAACTGTTATGTTTATATAGAATTACTAAGGTTTAATTGCCTTGTCCTTATTCAGCAGTGAAATTTCTGGAATGTCTTCTTTATTTGGCTTGGCTATTTTACTATCAGCATTTCAAAGCAGGTAAATTGGTACCTTTCATTGGAATATCATATGTTAGTGAAATTGTACTAATTTTTGCAGAAACATGGAAAGTTTGTACACTTTCTTACCAAAAAAATAGTGTCTTAAAAATCACCTTTTCTGCTTGGTGCACACTTGTTAGATCAAACATCCCAGTTACATGGTAAACACTTCATCTTTGTTTGGCAAAATGTGTAGACATTGACGAATGAAGATACCACTGCTTCTCAGAAGTGTTTGGATCAATTAGATTTCTGAAGTTGTAATCTTAAGAATTTTTATTTTGAATATCAGCTTGACCATCTTATTGAGAAAGTCACCAGTGCTTACTTAACCTAGCATACTGTAGGAAGGTATTGTCTGCTTTCCCCATAATCTAAACACGTGTCCATACAGAAACTAGCCAGTTCAGTCCATAACAGGAAAGGTGAATTATAGCATTAAAGCATTCTAAAATTAAGATATTTTTGTATATTGATTTAATAATGTTTGTGGCTTGCATACCTTATATAGTAATATGATTAAATGGATTTTGCTAAAAGAATAGAGGGAAAATGCTACTGAGTTTAATTTTAAGGCACCTTTAGGGAGGAAAAGAGAAAAACTGCACCAAATTTGATTTGCAAATTTAGACTCATGACAAGAAAACTAAGAAAATAAGCATTCTGTAACAGTGCATTATTGATGATGCATAACTGATTCAAAACACAATCTTCTTTATGGCTGTGTTTAAATGTACAGG
Source organism: Sceloporus undulatus (assembly GCF_019175285.1). Taxonomy (NCBI): domain Eukaryota; kingdom Metazoa; phylum Chordata; class Lepidosauria; order Squamata; family Phrynosomatidae; genus Sceloporus; species Sceloporus undulatus. The sequence continues at coordinate 58,655,449 of NC_056523.1, forward strand.
GAAACAACTAAGTCCACTATAACAGTAACAGTCAAAAATACTAAAAATTCAGATGTCAAACCTAGCATGCTCTCCGTATAAATTTGGTGGTCTGCAGATGTGATCTCTACATTTGACACAAGTATTCACATACACTACATTGGGTTTGCAGGTGACACTGTTATCGGGATGGTAAAAACAAAAACAAATTGGAAGGAACTTCAGAAGGATGCAAACTGGGTTGAACAGACAGGGGAATGACAAAAATAATTCAATATAAATAAGCATAAAATGGTTTTACACTAGAGCATAAAACCCTAATTTCACATATTTATTGATGAGGTTTGAACTGGCAGTGATGAATATTGGTGTTACATGACAACTCAGTGAAAATGTTGATCCATATTATTAATGGCTATTTGGGAGAGAAGATAAAACTACTAATGTTGTAATGGCTTTACACAGATCTCTGACACAGCCACATTAAGGTATATGCACAGTTCTAGTAGCTACTTGCCACATCTCAGAAAAGTGGTATTCTTCCCTTTTTATAATATTGGAAACTATGCCTATAGTTTCATTGTGCAGTTCACTGTCTTAAGACATATGGGAAGGATAAAGATGTCAAATGCTCACATATATCTTTGAATGAATGAATTTTAAATAGTTTTAGCTCTGTAGATGTTTACTTGTTTTTAAAATAGCACACAGACACAGATATATGTTATTTTAAAAACAATTATCAATTCAGGCCCTGCAATTTTATCCCATTGCTACACATCCCAGGCTCTGAAATTTCAGCACCAAAACCTGAGACCTTAGGATGGCTTCTGGTGATAGTACAGGGTTGAACCCTGCTGATGTCATTAAGCACCAGAGACTAACAGAATAGACATCAACAATTGTATGGCTTGTCTCCAGGCAATTTGAAGGACTGTATCTCCCTGTTTGGGCCATTAAGGTTTTAAGATCATCTGGAGAGGCCCTCTGTCCCACCATCTTCTCAGGTTCATTTGGTGAGAAGGGGGGGGGGGGCTTCTTGGTGTCTGCTCCCTCCCCAGAGAGGCCGCAATGGCCCTTTTGATAATGATGATGATTTGATAAAGACTGACTTTACAGACTGTTGAGGTTGAGCTTATTATTATTATTATTATTATTAGTAGTAGTAGTAGTAGTATTTATACCCCACTCTTCAGCCAAAAGGCTATCAGAGCGGCTTACACATTGTTAATTAGACATTTCCCTGCCCTCAGGCTTACAATATAAAGAGACAAGACACAAAAGGAGAAGAGAATGGCAGTGGGGAAGGGGGAAAGTGCTGCAGATCTTCTCTCTCTCTGATGCCTGGACCACAGCAGATGGACTGGAGTTAGGGCCCTTCTTCTTATGCTGATTAGGCCCAATGGAGCTGGCCTGCCCTTCTCTCCTTCTGGATGGTGGATGGAGGGAGGGCCTCCTTCTTTTCAGGCAAGGCCTGATGGAGCTGGCTTGCCTTACGCTCCCTGGGGATGATGGTGGATGCAGGGGAAGGCTATTCTTTCCTTATCTAGGACCTTTGTACCAAATCTTTTTTAATGCTATGTGCTGCTGGTTTTGAAGTTTTTGTTAAGGGTCTGTGTATTGTTTATTATTTTTATTGTTTTAATGCATTTTAGTATTTTAATTGTTTTAGTATATGATTGTTTCATTGTCTATTTTATACTTTCATAGTGTTTTATACTTTTATCGTGTTTTTAATCTGTATTGTTTTATAATGTTGTTAGCCACCTTGAGTCCCATTATTGGGAGAAAGGTAGGAGATAAATTAATAAAATAGCAATAATAAATAAAAACTTCAGATATTGAATCAGGATCTTGTACAAAATTCCGTTAAGAAGTGACACTTTTTCTGTGGATAGCTATTCTGTCAGTCCCTGCTCAAATAAATCTTACAATTCTTTTACTAAAATGCTTCTTTTCTGTATGTATAACTACAGTGTGACATTATATCTAACTGTAACTGTAAGATAACTGAATGAGACTGCATTTTTATAAAGAACTATTATGGTGTAGTGGTTTGAGTGTTGGATTAGGTCTCTGGAGAAAAGGGTTTGAATCCTTGTACAAAGTGTCCTTGGGGAACTCAGCTTCCCTCAATTTAGGAAGAAGGTAATGGCAAAATTTCTTTGACACAGAAAGACACAGAAATTTTGTTAGTTAAATTTCTCCTCCCAGAAAATGAAATTTGTGAACAACAGAAATATTTTTGACCCCCCCCCCCCATATGAATATGTTTGTTTAGGCTGGGTGTTATACTTTTCATTCTGTGCTCATTCATGGGGCATTTTTATCACTTGTCGAAACACATTGGAATTCACATATGGTTAGAAAACATCCCACAGTGCAAATCCCCATCTCCAAATGGGCTAAAGGGTACTTCCCAATATTGGTAGTACTGCTAGTTTACCCTTACCTGCAATTTCTGCTCTACTGTTTTGCCTTAAAACTCAATAATGAAAAAATACATATTTTAGTATTTAAGCTTGTATAGAATCATATCACTTGTCTTCAGGTGAGATTTAGTTAAATCTTTTGAGTATTTAAGAAGCATTCCTGAAACATTTGCCAAAAATGTGACATGATTAATGCTTAAAGGTTTATTGACAGGACATGTAATTGAATAGATTGCATATGAAAGGTTTTAATTATTTTAATAGATACAGTGGCAGCTTTAACTGCTGTGATTATACCCATTTATTGAAATACCAAAGGATTATTTGGAGACATATTTAATAGTAATGGTGCAATATCACCATAGCCAAAGCAGGTGGAGATTACACCTTAAAGAACATATATGATGTTTAGCTTGTCTGGTCTTGTCAGTTGCATGCTAAGGTAGATATAAATATGAACATACAAAATAATCTTTACTCTAATGTTATTTCTGTTAAAAATTAATTAAATAGTCCTTGTCAAAGTGTTTCATGTAAATATTAATGTAGTCGTCATGATGACTTTAAATACATTTACTATCCCCTGGTTTATGCCTGCAATAAAGTTATATATCACTTTGCTGTAAGAAAAAGAAGAAACACATATTATCAGGTTATGACTGTAATCTCATACATATTGATCTAGGAATAATCCCCATAAAATCAACAAAGGTTACTCCTTAGGGAATGTGTACAAGACTGCATGCTAGAGACAATGACAGAAGTAGTTACAATTTAGGGCAGACCCAGCATCCTGCGTTACTGTTTTTTAATGTTAAGATGTATTTTGATTGCATTTTCCGGCATATAAGACGACTGGGCGTATCAGACGACTCCCAACTTTTCCAGTTAAAATATAGAGTTTGCTGTATAAGACTACCCCTCTTCCAACGCACACCAAATAAATTGTTTAAAAAGATCAGATTTGATTTCAATATGGTAATTTTAATTCAAATGCTTATGACATGCAGGTACTTAACAGGAAAACTTGTTGTATACAAAGCCTGCTTAGATTGGTCATCTCTCCCTACCTGCCCAGCCCTCCCTGTCTCCAAGACTATCAGAGCGGTAGCGCAAACACAGCTCTTTTTTCCATACCCCGTGGCCATTTTTGAGCTCCCCCCACCATATGCAGTGACTACAGATTCTACAGTCCAGCTTGGAAATTTCAGCACCTGCCATATCAAATGACCCCCAGCGTATAAGACAACCCCTGACTTTTGAGAACATTTTCCTGGGTTAAAAAGTAGTCTTATATGCCAGAAAATACAGTAGTTGGTTGTTGAATATGATGTGTTGCTTCATCTGCTGCTATGAAATTATCAGTTTTACTCAGGGGGAAAGACCCTTTTCTTAATTTCTTCAAGCTGTGATCAGAAAGATATATTTGAAGGCAGTGAATATGTGCATTATTGCTGTCTAGATCCTTATCTAGGGCCTTGGAAGCAAATCCTAGCATACAGTATACTGGAGAAGCACTATTCAGTGGGCCCCCAGTATATGTTGGGATTTGACTTCAAGACCCTCTGTGGATACCAACCTTCGTGGTTGCTCAAGTACCATTATATACAATACTGTAGTAAAATCTTATCCCTTATACAGTACAATATGACAAAATCAAGGCTTGCTATTTGGAATTTGTTGTTTTTGAGTATTTTCAAAACATGGATGGGTGAATCCATGGATGCAAAATGGGTGGATGTGGAGGGCTGACTGTAGTTTTATTTTTATTTAATTAGTTAGTTTATATACTTCCTTGCTCTTGACTTGGGACCCAAGTCCACTTCAAACAAATTGCAAAAACAAAAACAAAACATTTTGAGACCTGCTGTCTTTGGTAAAGCTGGCGTGTTTGAAAATCACATTGAAGAAGATGGCAGTAATGTGAATATGATATAAATGAACACCTAACTGAGAAAGAATAGGTGCTTTAATGTACCTGACATAATCAAATGGTAATAAAAGAACTCTGAATACTAACTACAAGTTCATTCTTTTGGTTGCTTCACTTCCATCTATTTAAGATTATAGTTTACTGAATATGACACATGTACTGTAGTGGCTTTAGTATTCCACAGGGTGTCATGAGGTGGTTGTTATAACCAATATTAATTTTGTAGAAATGAAAGGAACATGGTCTGCTTTCCTTTGAAAACAAGTTTCAGCTTTGGAAGAATAATATGTACACTATCAAAGAACATGCTTTGAACCTGTTTGCATCTTTTCTTTTAAAAATAATTTCATAAAATGTTCAGACTTGAAAAGAAATCTTACCTAGTGTGCTGACAGTGGGGAATATGTGGTCTTCCAGATGTTGGACTTCAATTTGCATCAACTCTAGCCAGCATAGTCATGATGGAGAGTGGAAATGTATCTGGCAGTCCACACAGTCCCCATCCCTGCTATATACACTTACCTAGAGGGAGGTAATATATAGTCAGGTCATTATAGTCAATGGAGCTTATTTCTAAGTAGATGTGTAGAATTGTACTGTCGATAAATAATTGGATATTATTGTTTTAGTAAGTCCAAGTACAGTCTGAAGTTGTAACTAGTTACAAATAACTAATTAATTGTGTTCCCAATAATAAAGATATTATTTATATTATAACTATAACTCAATGAGCTGGGGTGCTTTGCAATGGGGGATATTTGATGTCACAAATGCCTCATTATGGCATTTTAAGGCATTATTATTATAGTGTTCTGAGACTGTGTAGAGGTGGTTCTGATAGACAAATTGGTAGGGAATACATTTGGAACTAGTGGAGGCTGTGGGTTTTAATCTGTAATTACAGTATAAGGAGTTAGTCAAGATATTCAGCCTATTTTAAGGATAATATTCAGCACTTAAAAATCTGGACAAGAATCATGAGCAGACTGATCACTCAACAGACATGAAACCACCAAGCTGACAAGGAGGCTACTTACTATTGGAAACATTGTGTACACACACCAATATGTCTGAGTCAGCATTAATTACATAATCTTCTTATGTGTAATTATCAAGGAGTGTGTATTTGTGTGTGGATGTGAAGAGTTATATAGTTAATTATACAGAAGTAGATATAGAGAGAAAATAGCTACTTTGGGTAAAGACATGATGGAGTTTTGTGACTCTCCAGATGTGGGACTCCAGTTTCCTGCAGCCCTCACTGACTTAACCAGGGGTGAGGAGTGGTGGAACTTGCAGTTCAATTGCACTTTTAGGACCACACAATTCCTACACTTTCTCCATAGCCACAGGAAATTAGTTCATATGTTTTCTGAAATCCAAAAAGATAACTTATATAACTCCTTGTAATGTAACCCTGTATACTGCTCCATATCTTTGCAGCAGTATCAAGTATTATTCCCTGCCACTTGTTACCCCAGCTAAATTTTGGGGAGAGAAAGCAAATAACCTCTATGCCTTGTTGTATTCTCAAGTACATCACTACTAGGAGCATGACATTCCATGATCCTCAGGTGCTTAATGAAACCTTAATTAAAATACATTAACTTTAAGTGTCCTTTGGTAGCATGTCAAATTCATTTTTTAAATATTGGGTTTTGGAACTTTGCATGTCACTCACTGAAAACTCTCCTGCAAGAAACAAGCTCCTATTTGCCCAGAAATAGGATATAATTATTTGCTGATTTCATATTTGAAGGAAGCAATGAATAATTTTAGCAATCGTCTTCTTGCTGCAAGAAAATCTTTGAAAATTGTTCAGTTTATGAAGGCTTTTCAACAGTTCTGGACTTCACACAAAATTCACAGCTGGTATTTTTGCAATAAAAGCAGCATTTCCTGCATGAAAGTAATATCTGCTGTTTTCTGCACAAAATAGCCACATGTGAATTTTCCCTCCCAAACTGTGAATCATAGAATCATAGAATCATAGAGTTGGAAGAGACCACAAGGGCCATCCAGTCCAACCCCCTGCCATGCAGGAAATCCAAATCAAAGCATCCCCAACAGATGGCCATCTAGCCTCTGCTTAAAGACCTCCAAGGAAGGAGACTCCACTACACTCCGGGGGAGTTTGTTCCACTGTCGAACAGCCCTTACTGTCAGGAAGTTCTTCCTAATGTTGAGGTGGAATCTCTTTTCCTGTAGCTTGCATCCATTGTTCCGGGTCTTGTTCTCTGGAGCAGCAGAAAACAAGCTTGCTCCCTCCTCAATGTGACATCCTTTCAAATATTTAAACAGGGCTATCATATCACCTCTTAACCTTCTTTTCTCCAGACTAAACATACCCAGCTCCCTGAGTCGTTCCTCATAGGACATGGCTTCCAGACCCTTCACCATTTTAGTCGCCCTCCTCTGGACATGCTCCAGTTTCTCAATGTCCTTTTTGAATTGTGGTGCCCAGAACTGGACACAATATTCTAGGTGGGGCCTGACCAGAGCAGAATACAGTGGCACTATTACTTCTCTTGATCTAGACACTATACTTTTATTGATGCAGCCTAGAATTGCATTGGCCTGAAGATTCTCATCAGTCCAGGATTCTCCTTATCAGTTTTCTGATTAGTTGAGAAGCATATTTTTAAACTGTTTTTTGGGAAATATATTCAAATATTCTTTCTCACATTGTCTCTTTCTTACATTGTCACATTGAATATTCCTAGTCACATTGTCACTTTTTACTGGTGATTGCCCATAGTTGGTGATTCTAAAGTCTTGCCATTTTACTTTAAAGATTGAAAATCTTCAAGAACAACTTAGAGATAAAGACAAACAACTAACCAATTTGAAAGATCGTGTGAAATCACTGCAGACTGATTCCAGTAACACAGACACTGCTCTAGCAACACTGGAAGAAGCTCTCTCAGAGAAGGTATGGTGTTATTTTATTTTGTGGAAATAAATTTCTTTCCATTGCTGACTCAGGCATTTGAACGTGGGCTTTTTTTACACAAATAACTGCATAAGTGATTTCCTCATGTGAACAGTATTATTGCACAAATACTACAGGAATCTCAGTGCCGGTTTTGTTAGTGGGGAAAATTTTGTATACCTAAGCACCACCAGTTTATCTCAAAAGCTGCCACTGAGGGGTTCGTAAGTATCATGGCATTTCAAATGTTAGGCAGTATCATGCACTTTTATCACAGGATAAACATACACCAAAGTTGTTACACCAGATCCCACAATTGTGTAGCTGGTTGCACAGATGACTGTAAAGTTACTTGCTATGCCATGATTAAGTAAAAAGAATGAGATAGAATGTTATTTATATCATTGCATACCTATTGGCTCACTTGGGAGTGTATTTATGCAACCAATGAGAAAACATAGCTGATTACACATTTTTACCAATGTAGTGCTCCAGCAGGATCTCAAGTCTTTGAGTTTAGTCATGTTCTCTCAGCAGTTCCAGCTACTTTTACTTGAAGTAAGCAGATTATGTCTCATACAGAGCTTTCAGCCACTGCCATTTAGTTCCTGCAAGCTTTTGTGATAAAATATATGTAGATTATGCCTGGAAGAGGACCGATATATACACCCAGACTGCTTGCCAATATAAATAAAACTAAACAGATAGGTTGTTGGGACTTCATCATGTTAGTGGTTAGTCAATGCAAACTTGGTATATTAGGACATTTAAACATGTGTTTTCAACATCTAGCTCACAGAGATTATAGTTCAATTAATCTTTGTTTTGTGCTTGAGAATGAAGTTGTCCAGTCTTTAATAAAATACAAGTGTGATTAGCAGCACAAATGCTCTCAGGCTCAGACTTATATCATTAGAAAAGGGAAATACATTTTAAATAAATTTTTAATGTTTCATTCTTTTACAAAACAAATATCTGAGGCATAGTAATTCTGTTTAAAAAGTTGATGCATACACAGTTTCAGAGAAACGTGAGAGGCTCTTTTTCTTCCTGGTCATTGGAGAACCAAAAGATAGAGTCAGTTTATCCATAATAAAATTAGTATCGTTAGGGAATTGATCTGTCAGGATGTGAAGCTACTCATAGATAGCCCAATTTTTCATGAAGTTGTCTAATCCCCTGTTGTTGCTTTCCAGGATGATGGATGTCGCTGCATCTTGTGCTACCAAATTCTATAGTCTTAACTATGCACTGTGTGGCAAATTATTTCTGTTATGAATCTTGCACCATTCAGCTTTTATGGATGATTGTACTGGTTCTAATATAACTTTCTCTCTTTTCCATGTAACACTATGTGGAGATTCAGTGGTAGAATTTGGGAGAGTTTAGGAGGGGGTATTTACATCTCCCGACATTTCAAGATGAAAATAGGAAGCTTCTCAATGCTCATGACAAGACCACCCTCCTAATCTAAATTGCTGAATGTGCTATGCATTTATTCTGTAATGGAGAGAGATAAAAGCCAGGAGGATGTTAAGTTAGAGACATCCTAGAAATACCTGTATCTTATTTGATAATTGATATACTAGAAAAACAACATTGCAGTGGTATCTCTGCTTTGGGTTTTATTCCAGTTTTTAAAATCGTTATGCAAGATGTTGAATGCTACTCCAAAATTAGGTTCAGCTTATTTAAAGTCTGGAATGCACTCTCACTGACATTGACGCCTCTGAGCACCTCAGTTCACAGTATACTTCAGTAACTGTAGTGTGTGGAACAGTGCCTCAATGTTAATGTTGGCTCCAGAGATTATGCATTTACTCTCTTTACAAGTCCCTGGAGAGGGAATCAAATCATGAAGGATGTGAATCCTAGAAATACATACTAAAACAAACAGGGTGTTCTTCAAAAGCCACAAGTAGGAGCATTAAGTATTAGGGGCAGGTAAATGTAAACAGAGAAAGAGTATGTATTTGTTTAATATGGATACCAGTTTGAAGCCTTTTATAATTTTTCTACAAAATCTGTGAATTTTGAGGACTGAAACAATGCAGATTCAAGGGTGGCTAACTGTGTCACAGCATGATTACAGTATAATCTCAGAAAAGAATGTGGGTTAATGTTAAAGTAGTATCCAGTAATAATCACATTTAAATAAATACTTTCAAACTCATTTTTGACTTCTCACAAATACCTAAGTGTATTTAAATTTGTCACTGCTGTATAGTTGCCTCCTTTTAAGAGGTGAACCAGGATTAGATGTTCTTCAGTATGGTAATTAATCTAAGAACTTCTAGATTTTTAAAAATACTTTTAAAATGCAGTAGCTAATAATACCTGTTCTGTATAAACAATTTTATTTTGAGATCATTGGTCTTAGAAATGATTATTTTTCTATGTCAAAACGCTCCAAATGTGTACGCATGGAAGGTCCCTTGACTGAGACCTTATTACTTGGTTAAATAAATGTCTTCAATTGAATGTTAAAAATCTCACAATAATATTAACATTAGTTATATATTTGTATATCTAGTACAATACATAGCATTTGCCATAGTACTGATCAAACATAAAGCTCTTTTGTGTGATGTATTATGATGTATTACAAGAGAATAGAGCTAAGGTTTTAAAGAAACACAAATATTTGCACTCTCTTTTAAGAGTGCACAATAACTGCTTCCTTTTAAAATGAAGCACATATTTACACCTCCTGAGAACATCTTGTGTTTGGCTTCACTGAAAGATACTGTATCTTTCTAAGATAATATGATAAAGCTCAAGTTGCAATCCCAAGAATATTGGCAGAAGCTGCTTATCCTGTAGAAAGGGAGAAATGGAAATTTGCATTGGAAACCAATGTTTACATCAGAGTTTGAAAAAAAATTCCTTTTTGGATTACAGTACCCACAATCTTCAAGAAGTATGAGTACAACAATACTGGATGGGGTGATTCTGGAATATGTATTCCATCCCTAAACCCCCCCCCCCCCCCAACATTTTCCAATATGTAGTTTACCTCTGGCAAGGCAACCAGTGAAGGATCATGACCCATGATTTTCTAAAATGGCTTGCTGTGTGATAGCAGAAGGATGATATTAGTAGGGAAATCAAAAGCACACAGGATAACATTGCTAGTTGTTTTGTAAGCAAACTAAATGCACTGAGCCTGCATTGAGACTTGTTTATCTGTTTATTTATTTCATGCCTCGCCTTTCTTCTGACAAATTAATATAAGAACAGCTAAAATCTTATTATGCAACAGATAAAAGTAACAGATAATTCTGTTAAAAGCCACAAAGTTAAAACAGGTTAAAACACATGTAAAACATGATTAAAAATAAAAAGGACAGCATATCTACAAATGGCTTGATATAGAATCATAGAGTTGGAAGAGAACACAAGGGCCATCCAGTCCAACCCCCCAGTCATTCCCCTAGAGCAGCGGTTCCCAACCTGTGGGTCGGGACCCCTTTGGGGGTCGAATTACCCTTTTACAGGGGTCGCCAAAGACCATCAGAAAACACATATTTCCAATGTTAGCAATGAAAATAATTGTATGGTTGGGGGTCGCCACAACATGAAGAACTGTATTAAAGGGTCGCGGCATTGAGAAGGCTACATAACCATCCATCCTCTTTTAAAAACATCCAAAGAAGGAGACTCCACCACTCTCTAAGGCAGTATGTTCCCCTGTTGAACAGCTATTACCATCAGGAAGTTCTTCATAATGTTTAGGTGCAATCTCTTTTCCTGTAGAATCATAGAGTCATAGAATCATAGAATTATAGAGCTGGAAGACACTGCAAGGGCCATTCAGTCCAACCCCCTTGCCATGCAGGAAATCTAAATCAAAGCATCCCTGACAGATGTCCATCCAGCCTCTATTTAAAGACCTCTAAGGAAGGAGACTCCACCACTCTCCAAGGAAGTTTATTCCACTGTTAAACAGCCCTTACTGTCAGGAAGTCCCCCCTAATCTTGAGGTGGAATTTCTTTTCCTGGAGCTTGCATCCATTGCTCCGGGTCCTAGTCTCTGGAGCAGCAGAAAACAGGCTTGCTGCCTCCTCAATATGACATCCCTTCAAATATTTAAACAGGGCTATCATATCACCTCTTAACCTTCTCCAGGCTAAACATCCCCAGCTCCCTCAGTCATTCCTCATAGGGCATGGTTTCCAGACCCTCCACCATATTAGTTGCCCTCCTTTGGACACACTCCAGTTTCTTCACATCCTTTTTGAATTGTGGTGCCCAGAACTGGACACAGCATTCCAGGTGGGGCCTGACCAGAGCAGAACAGAGTGGCACTATTACTTCCCGTGAGCTAGACACTATACTTCTATTGATGCAGCCTAAAATTGCATTGCCCTTGTTAGCTGCCACATCGCACTGTTGATTCATGTTCAACTTGTGGTCTACTTGGACTCCCAGATCCCTTTCACATGCAGTTTCATTCAGCCAGGTGTTTCCCATCCTATATCTGTACATTTCATTTTCCCGCCCTAAGTGCAGTACCTTACATTTCTCCATGTTGAAATTCATTTTGTTTGCCTTGGCCCAGCTTTCCAATCTATCAAGGTCATTTTGAATCTTGATCCTGTGTTCTATGTTCTAATCTCTGGAGCAGCAGAAAACAAGTTTTCTGCTTCTTCCATGCGACATCCTTTCAAATCCTCTTTGCCTTGTTCTTTGTATAATATTTGAGCTATTATCTCCAGCACTTGATGAAAATTCTAACTCTTCAGAATACTGTTTCCTTCCCTTGCAGGCGAGTGCAGCCGTTTCCTCACTGTCCATATTTGGTAGTCTTGAATAGGCAGTGAAACAGAATCAGCTCTTGCCCTCAAAACACTCTTTGGTTGTTCACCTGTGAGGTGAGCTCCAGGGATTGGGGCTGCAGGTACACAGGAGCTAGTGTCTGCTAGTTTCTCCTTCCACCAATTCTCTGTCTCACTTCCTCTCAGCGGAACCACCACTTCCCTAAGGCCATGTGCTCAGGCAGGGGCCTGGGGCTATGAACAAGAGAACAGTGGTATGTTAATGAGCACAGATTTCCACTCAGCTCACACAAATGATCAGCCTGACCCAACAGGCACAATGTCACCAAACTATAATAGAACACTTGACACTGGTCCAAAACATACTGCAGAAATATCCCGTTTGAGACTGCTTTAACTGCCCTGGCTAGGGAATCCTGGGATTGTAGATTATTGTGGTGTCAGAGCTCTCTGACGAGAAGAATAAATGTCTCACAAAACGATAGTTCTTCAGAATTCCCCAGCATTGAGCCGGAGAGTTAAGTGGTAACAAACTAGATTTTTCTGCAGTGTGTTTTGGACCATCGTTGCACACACAAGTAAGCCTACTGGCTCAGACCAAAAAAGCACCTTTTCCAACTGCCCTCACTCAACAACTCTCACAGTAGGCTTTCTTGGGCAGGGGAGGTTTAACCCAGCCAACCCAAGCTCACCTTATGCTGTCTCTTATTTATTTATTTATTTATTTTTTATTTGTTTGTTTGTTTGTTTGTTTGTTTGTTTTTTTGTTTGCACAAGAAGTGAAGGTGTTCTTGTGTAATGGCAACCACAATATCTAGGAACTACAGGACCTAGAGTGCACAGTTGTTTGGAGATGATCCCAATATTGCTATTTTGGCGTTGAGAGCAAATCAAGACTTTCTGTTGAAAAATGATACATAGTTTTAGTTTTCTACATAACCACATTTTAAGTTGCTGCTTAAAATGATAAAATGTAGCCATATTTCACTTTTTAGGAGAGAATTATGAGCGATTAAAGAACGAGGGAAAGAGATGACCGTGAAAGGATTGAAGAAATTGAATCCTTTAAAAAAGAAAACAAAGACCTAAAGGAAAAAGTGAATGCTTTACAAGCAGAGCTACAGAAAAAGAGGTCAGTACTTGCAATTAATTCAATATTTGAATGATGTTATTCAACTGCTATATAGAATTTTATAGTTCATATTAAATGTTAGAGCTGAAAACTAGCATATTAATACATTCGGGATGCTGTACTTCCAAAGGATGTCCCCTCTGTCTGAGCCTTCATGTTTCTATATTTTTAAATAATGGGTGGGATTCAAAAATGTTCTTTCACAAATGAAATAACTTATATCTAAAGAAAGGATTCAAGGATAGGATTATTTTTTCAGACTCCTCCTCCCCCTTTCCTGCTTTTCTCCACTGTTTCCAAAGGGCCCAAAATTATTTGGTGCAGAATTTGGTTGGTTTCAGTGAAGTGCTGGAGGCTACAGGAGGGAACAAAGAGCCACCCACCCACTGTGGTGGGACCTCATTGCCCTTATTTTTACCCTTTGAGCCTTTTAAAACCAGTTTGAACCTTTGTACTATTAATTATACCTGTTTAGATTGTTACATCATATTAACTTCTTGCTACCTTTGGATGCCGTCCAAAATTTAGTTGCAGGATATTTGGTGCGAGTACTAACTGGAATGCAGCTTTATGATATATTGCACCAGTACTTTGCCATTTTCATTCGCTCCTCATCCATGTCAGGCCAAAATTCAAAACAGCAGGTCCTGACCTTTAAACCCTTTGAGGCTTAGACCATAGTATTTGAAGTAGTGTCTCTTCTATATGTCACTAACAAAGTTTTCAGTTCATCTGAGATGATCATTCTTCAAGAGGCAAGGAGTTAGACAGCAAGGAGTGAAAGGGACTTCTCATTAGTGACTATCTGTCTTCTCAGCTGTCTTTTCCAGCTGAGCAGAGTTTGTCTGGTGCTCACTTCACTATTTTATTCAGTACGTTAAAGGCTTTTCTATTTTCACAGGCCTTTAAAACCTTTCATTTTTCATTTCTGGCCTTATGTTGTGTCTTAACACGTTTTAATGTTGACTTCTTCAGATTTGTTAGTAGTAGTTGCCATTCTCTACACTTCTTCCTTGGATCAATTGATTATTTTAGTTTTAGTATACAGACATTGTTTACCTGGATTTTTTTTTAAAAATGGGTTTATCTTTTCTGTATGTCAGGGTGGGGAACTTTGGATAGAAAGCTATTCTCTCCCCCACCTGAACTGGTTGAAGTCAGGGGTGTGGCCACACTGCTGATATCACTGATTCTCCACTTGGTGTTTTGGCAATGACCCAGCTTGATCATAGAAGCATAGCACTGAACGGGCCCCAAGGACCTTTTTGTTCAGCCCCAAGTACTCTTGAGGATGGCCATTAACTTCTGCTTTCAACGTTCAAAGAAGGAGAGGCAGACACTCTCCCAGGCAGCGTCTTCTGCTGTCAAACAAGTTTCTCTGTCTTCCACATGACAGCCTTTCAGATACTTAGATGGCTTTGTTTCACTTCTCAGTCTTCTTTAATTCAAAACTAAACATACCCGCTCCCCAAGCCATTTTCATAAGGCTTGATTTCCATCATTTTTACCGCCGTGGACCCCTTCCTTTGGATAGATTCAGTTTGCCAATATTCTTTTTGACTGTAGTGCCCACGACTTGGACTGATATTCCAGTGGATGTCTTGATATAAGAAAATGGATTAGTACTAGTATCTGATGTGAAACACTATTCTTCTGTTGATGCAGGATAGAATTGCAAAGAAGGAGGTTAACCCTCCACTTACTTTATTTTTACATTAAAGATAAAAATATAAAAAGGTTTCTTACCACACTGCTGTACTTTCCCCCCCCCCTATTTTGGTATCCCCACCCCCACACAAGCACTGGTTTTTTTTTTTTCCAAATTATTGTGCAAACCTATTTTTTAAAACTGAAAATAACATTTTCGTTCAATCAATCAATGATGCTTTGTGAAAAATTCTATTTTCCCTCTCACAAACCACCAAAAAGGAAGCCATTTCATGGCAGTTTATGTTTTTTAACAGGGTTCTTGATGTGTTTTTTATGGTGTATGGAAAAATGCATATTATTAAATTCCTGGTGCAAGTCAGCAGAGGTCCATGAATATGTTGCATGTCCCTCTTGCTCCATCTCCCTTTCTGGAGGTTGGAGGTGAGTGATAGGGAAGGACAAACCATAGAGTTTCTGCAAGCTGGAAGGAGCTTAGTAGTTTGTGCTAGATCAACAAGCCATGGCATTTCTTCCCCTGTGATATGTCATCCACAGAATGAAGGGTATGGAGTAACTGAAAAATAGAATAGAAAGGTGAATACTTCTGGCTATGTCCAGGAAGCTCCTGATCCAAATCCCATTAACTCACTAAGCATCCTCAGCCAAGGAGTTTTTCTAAGGCCTGTTACAGACAGCCAAAATAAAGCTGCTTCATGTCACAGTGGAGGTATGGTGTTTCAATGATGCATGCTCCTAAGAGTCCAGAAGCCACACGAAGCCACGCTCCAGTCTGGAGCATGGCTTTGTGCGACTTCTGGACTCTTAGGACGCATGCATCATTGAAACACCATACCTCCACTGTGACTCGAAGCAGCTTTATTTTGGCTGTCTGTAACAGGCCTTTGACTCTCATTGCACCCTATCATGTACAAATGGGCTTTAGAATACCAGCTGTTGTTTAAGATGACTGAGACAACATACTGTATGTGAACCAAAAAATGAAAAGTATGACTTAAGTTATAATGATACATCGATAATTGAAGATAAAAATAGTTGAGAATGTTATTGCATATTCTTACTGTCCAAAAAACTTAATTTCTATTAAAAGTTATGTTGCCAAGAAAGAGTAATAAAAGTGTAAAGGTGTACCACAGTCTTGAATAGGCCTACTCAAAACTATGATGACAGCTCTTCATCTTAATTGTGATAACATCAAAATTATATTCTTCTCTCATTTCTGGAAATGGTTATTGATGGAGAACTAATATTGTCAAAATCCATGGTTCCTCTGTGGCTGTATTTCCAGGTGTGTGTTCTGTTTAAGGATGATGATAATGGTAACAATTATTAATACTAATTATATTTTTCTTGTAATTCGTGTAGAATTACAAACATCTGGACCTACGTAAATTTTCTGTTTTCTGACCTAAAGCTATAGATCTGCAACTCCACAACCCTGTAGCAATTTTTAAAAACATTGTATTTAAGTCTGAGGTTTCAGTTGGTTGCACTGGGAAGAGAGAAAGAAAGGTGCTGATAAAAAAAGTAGAAATAGGCCTATTGAAGAAAAAACAATAATAAATACAAATAAGCAGTTGACAGGGTAGGGTTCAGATTTGTCTCTGCATAAAAATTATAGTGAAGAGGAAAAGTAGATCTCTGCCTTGCACTAACATTATTTGATGTTTTATGAAGGGGCAGGCCTGTCCTGACACTTTTCATTTCTGTACACACACAACACAGGAAGAGTACTGAAATGGTTCTATCAAATCAAAACTAGTCATGATGTCTTCACTTTACTAATATTAGCAGACATATGCCTCTTAGTATCTGTTGCTGTGGAACACAAGTAAGATGGTACTATTGCCCTCATGCCTTGCTTAGTAGGCTTGCCATCAGCATCTGGTTAGCTTCTCCCACAGTCAGGCTGCCACTGGACTAGATAGACTTTCATCTGACCCATATTTCATTTGGACATATGTTTTAGAAAACTTTAGATTATTTTTTTAAAGGGAGGAATTGGTGAATAAAAAGGACAAGCCTAAATTGTGGCTTTGGAGTCAGGACGTTACAGGAAAAAAAGAACTGCCACCACTGCTTCATATTTCTTTCTCACCTTTTACTAATAAAAGCTCAGTGCAATAATTCATTGTTTGGTGAGACATAGTCAAACTGAGCATTGTCCCTACCATTTCCTTAAAAGCTAGTTTTGTGACATCGGATGAAGAAATGCTTTGTATGATGACATTGGGTCATATGGTATATTACCCACTGGATTCTGCAGAGAGAAAAAAACTCTGCAGAAATCCTGAAACTAAAATCACAGGCTAGACTTGACAATAACCTGCCCCTTGTTGCCCCAAGATATTATATTCTCCCTCTAACAACTCTGTGCCCTTTCATTTCAGCACATATGAACCATGGTAGGAGAGCCTAGCTGGATTTAATACTGTGAGATTGCAGAATCCACAGAACAAAAATGGCTGTTGGTGCCATCTAGGTTTGAACAGAATCACCTGACATGATAGACAGTAGATGCTACCCAGAAAATTAGAGTAATAATAACCATATTTTGAGTGAGAAGGTTGCAGACAGTAGAACAAGAACATGCTGGCTGTTACTTTGCTGAGGACGTTGCATGTTTGGAAAAACGGGATCACAAACTAAACACCCTTGGAAAAAGGCAACATGAGGCAACAATTTAGAAAGTTTCCAAATATGTACTCATATGAATATCTGTATGCTGTCACTGATCACTTGTTTACATTTTGTTAGACCAGAAGCAGGACAGTACACATGCCTGATAGATGTTGTGATCTATTCCTATATAAACATATGTTTGCACCAAGGGTGGAACACAGTAAGTGTTACTAATTCTGAACTCTGAAATGTCAGTGCAGATATTCCTGGAAGCATTGTAGTTCTGCACAGTTGTCAAGTCTGCTATGAAAGGCTTACTAGGGGTTAAAATCAATTTAGTGTTTTCTGGTAACCTTCTCTTTCAATTGTCTCTTTTATATATATCTTTTTAGTCTAGCTTAATTGACCTCAAAGAACATGCATCATCATTGGCTTCAGCAGGGCTGAAAAGAGACTCCAAGTTAAAGTCTTTAGAAATAGCCATAGAACAAAAGAAGGAGGAGTGTAGTAAGCTAGAAGCACAGCTCAAAAAGGTAAATACTGCCTAACAACAGCTCTTGCATGCTTGCATTTCTGCAATTAAAGATGTTGCCTGCTAATTTCAAATCCCAATTACTGTTAATAGATGGAAATGTTCATAATGCACTTTGTAGTTTATCTATTAAAACTAATGAAAATATGTGTTTGATTCAAACGTTGAAATCTAAAAAGTTTTTGTTTGACAGCTTAAATAACATGCAGCCATGATGACGATGATGATTTGTCATTAGCGGATGTTCAACAAGAAAACCATCTAAATATGTATACAAACGTTTTTGGGGATGTACATCATATTTAATTGCATGTAGTCTAATATTTTATCACCAATGATTTTGGAACCATGTTAATACATTTTATCATACACCATTTCTCTTTCCTATGTCAGTTAGTACTGTGTGTGCTCATT
The DNA here is from genome assembly GCF_019175285.1 of Sceloporus undulatus. NCBI lineage: Eukaryota > Metazoa > Chordata > Lepidosauria > Squamata > Phrynosomatidae > Sceloporus > Sceloporus undulatus. The sequence goes on from NC_056523.1 coordinate 58,673,871, forward strand.
GTTGAAACACAAACTCATAACATACATCTTGGTTTAAACATCATGTTTGCCTTCCACACGTTGTAAATAGGATTGTGTTGCCAATAGATCATTTAACTGAGAGCACAGTGTAGCCAAAGTTGAGCAAGTTTAACTTTAATCAAAAGGGTAACTTTAGAATGCTTCAGTTTGCCACATGGTTCACACATCATTGTAGACAGGCATTTATAAAATGATTAATGACTGAAAACATAACATTAATTTCTACAAGGATACAGTGCAAGATTCTGTGCACACTACACGAACAAAAGGATATATATAGTATATGCAGCCTAATGCAACTTTACAGAAACATGGGGAGCAAAGGTCAGGCATTGGTATGGCCTGAATGACACTTGATGTGATTATAATTTTTTTTAAAAAGGGTAGCAATAAAGATCAAGATGCAATCCAAGACAAGTCCTCATCTGACTGTAAATTGAGATAAAACCAGTTATAATGAGGGTAACATACAATAAGCTTGTAGAGATTTAGTATCTTCAGAATTCACTTCTTTCACACAACACAAATGGCATTCCAGAAGTTGGATATCCAATTTCATTTTGTTGCCGGCCAATTTAATGCAATTTAAGAGTGCCCAGCATCAGCCATTTGAAAAAGCGGTGTTATGCAGATAAAATTATTCTCAGTTTTTAAAATGCAAATTAGTTTTTTGTTTTGTTTTAGGGTTTAAAAAAACCTCTACAACAATGGTCTGTTGTCCAGTAGTTTTTGTTCTTGGTAATGATCCTGTGAATACTATTAATTCAAAAGTGCAAAAAGTTTAGCCTTTTTTTTAAGGTAAGCAGTTTGGTATCTATGGCGCGTTACAGACTGCTTGAAAGCGGTGGTCTGCTGCCGCCGCCATTAGTGGCGCTGAGAGCCCCAGCGGCCAAACTGCAAGGCTCCCTGGCACCGCAAAAAAGAAGCGCCAAAATGGCGCTTTTTGTTGCAGTGTGCTAATGGCGCTGCAAGGCACCAATGGCACACTTGCGGCGTCATTAGTGCCGCACAACATGCAGACGCTAAGCGGCTGCTACGTCAAGATGCCAGCGCCCGTGTAGAACTGATGCCGCCATTTTGTATGTCCTCAGGACGTACTAGGGTTAGGGGCGTGTGTAAAGCATGCCCTTTCCTAACCCTAGTACGTCCTGGGGACGTAGTTTACTCCCGTGCAGAATGGGCCTATCTCACAGCATCATAATCACAACTACTAAAAATAACTTTAAATTCAAGGGCAATGTTTAATAATTAGATATATAAACGAATAATTTCATAGAAAAATAAGTGGATTTAAAATCCTAGATCTCTTTTTAACGCATTAAAGAAGCATGTGAATTAAAAACGACAACAAAGGAAAGTGGTAAAACATTGGAGACCTAGCATGGTGTAGTGGTTTGTTGGACTAGGATCCTGGAGACAAGGGTTTGAATCACCACTCAGCCATGTCAACCCATTTACAACAACAACGTTTAGACATGTCACATGACCTTGGATATGTCACACACTCTCTGCTTCACAGGAAGGCAGTGGCAAACCCCCTCTGAACAAATCTTGCCAAGAAAACCTTGAGATAGGTTCACCTTAGGGTCACTGTAAGTCAGAAATTACTTGAAGGCACATAATAATAGCAAAAATAAAAGCTTTGTTTACTTATATAATAAATGCAGCATTTATTTCCTGATTTGTGAGTAAATCAAATGCTACTACTCTTTATCAGGAAGGGGGAGGGATTGAGTTGCTACTAATAACAGACTCCAAGTAATATTTTTAGTTTCATTTGGTAACATTCTTTAATTGCTGCAAAAACTCAAAATATTATTTGCAAAATGGCCATATGTCAGATCTGCAGGCTTTAGAATTAAGCTTTTAATCTTTTTATTATTATCATGGTTAGTTTATTTGGCTGATAATGAAAGTGAGATAGGTGTAAAATATCTTCACTCCTATATACATTGTTTTCAAAACTTTTGCTTTCAATTATAGAGATGGATCATCAAGTTGAATTGTCTGAGTGATAGGAATGAAATGACAGGACTATGTGAATGGCAGGACTGCAATATTTGTTAAAAGTTGGGAAAGGAATTCCAAATAAAACACATTTTAAAAAATTGTTTTTTTTAAAAAAAGATTGCTTTTGTAAGTTGCATGTAAGGTATCATTGAACAAACATAGTGAAAATATTTGAAGATAGTTTGAAATGGTGTCTGAAAATACAGTACTTATGATATTTTCTTCCTTCTAATCAAGGAAAGATGCGCTGTACCTATAGTTGTAAATAAGTTTTTTTCTTACCACTTTCATTTGTTTTCTACTGTTTATTTTGTTTATATATTGTTGAGCTACTGAATAAATGGGTAAAACAGTAAATCTTACCAAAATCCAGATTTGTTCAGATTTTGAAGAAAGTTCTAATGCTAGCAGCATTGAAGTTATACCACTATATTTCTGCTTCATTATAAGAGAGAAGGGCAATACACAAGAAGTTAATTTCTCATTGTTTGATGTAATAAAACTGTGCAGCTAAATATTGGACTGGATTAGTAATGGTGAGCCCCAGTGTGGGCCTGGGAAGAGCTTCATTGTACTGGGGCCTCCCTTCCCTTTGGAATCTGAAGAGCGAATCTGAAACTATGAGCAGTAGCTCTAAAAGGACCCTCTGAAGGCAGAGGCAGTAAAACACCACCAACAACTGCATCTTAAAAAGAAATCTGGATTTCTTTTTGAAATCCAGGTAGGCACCTACATAAGACTCTTGGATCTTGACCATAAAACACAGATAATTTAAAGTATATGAGAATATAGTAGAGAAAATATTTTTGCACTGTTATTCCAATAATCTTGAAAATGTTGATTGTTTTCCATCACTGCTTTAGATGTAGTATCAGGAAGTCTATTTACTTCTTTACAAGGCATAATCTGTTAGTCCTGTTACAAACCATAATCTGTTACTCCTGGAGTGGTGTCAGCAAATTCCCTTGACAGGCACTTATGGTTTTTCAATCATAGGGCAACCTATTCAACTCAGCAGTATGTCCTTGTTGAGTTTTACGGAGTGGTAGAATGTCAGGGTGACTGGTGTAGTTTAAGGGATTTACAATTTCCAGGATAGTTTGCTTTATTCTCCTTTATATTGCCCTTTGCTATGACTTTTGTTTGTTTGCCACTCCTTAGATTTCCTCACCAGTTTGCCAAACTATACTTTGCCGAACTATACCTTTCAGCATAATAAAACTGAAATGCAATTTTGTATTAATATGAAAGGAAGGCTATAAATTTAATGATAAAGTTTAATTAATCTTTTATTATTACCATCTTTGAAGCTTTGGTGATAAATTGCAGCCTTGGCTAAGAGCATGTCTAGTAATTCATTGTTAGAGACCAACACTTAATGTATCATCAAAAGTGGACAGCTTTCTGTATTCCATGGGTTATTTCATTTTAGAAAGGCAAAGTAACACAAACCTAGATTCCTTACTCCAGCTATTCTTTTTTAGGAGCCAAAGTCAACATTTATTTTTCCCCAGTGCCTCTCACTTTCACGAAAGAATGTTTAGAAACTTAAATTTCTACTCCTTTTTAGAATTCCAAGTTCTTCTGTGCAAATGTGCTGGATTTGCTGACCTAATACTCTTTTCCTGGCTCTTTCCTTCTTTTCTTGTCTGTGCTTCATTCCTTCCCAACTTTGCAATGTAGCAAGCTGAACAATTGTTCAATCAGATGTACAATCCAGTAAGTCATTTCAGAAAGTCTCCGCTGTAACATATGAAAGCATGAGGATCCATTTCCCACCACCATTGTTGTACACTTCCACTGTGGAGCTTTGCAAAACTATTATGATCTCATTTGTATTATGTTACAAGACATGATTTTGTGGATTTTAAGGCCCTTTCTTTAAAAATAAATAAATAGGGAAACGCTGCTTATCAGAAATTGGATAAATGAGATTTGCATTCAAATTTGAAGTGCCTTCAAGTCCTCAACTACTTAACTCTAAAAAAGCATGCAGATATCAGGCTTTGTTGTTATTTTAAAGCTATGCTCATAGGGTACTTTGCTGGATCCTTCAAATTAAAACTATGCTTTAGAATGTCTTTTCAGAATATCTCTAACCCATATTAAGTATGTATTGCCTACTTTTCAAAAATGTTATCGTAAGGGTTTTTTTTTTGTAATCATTTAACTGTAAGTTTTTACTTAAAAATAACAAAGATAAGGCCCTAAATTCAATTGTTATTGCTAACTAGTATAGACACTGAATCAATGGGAACTTGTGAATCAGCACTTATGAAAGTCTATTGATTTAATGGATCCACTTTAGTTGGAACTGACAATTGGATTTGGGCCATAAGGTTCAGTGTTTAGTCTGTTACAGTGCAGTCCACATGATATTAGCAGGATTTTGTCCCTTGTGCCTGTACATGAGATTTCTGCCTGAAGGTAAAATAATAAAAATTCATAATTCAATCTGCCTTTTAACGTAGGAAAGTATAATATTGCTGTTTTCATTTTAAATATTTTAGTTTCAGTTCCACATATTCAACAATGTAAAAAACAGTTCTGTGCCAGCCTAAAGACTAATGGTGCATCCACACTGCAGAATTAAAGCAGTTTGACACTGGGATTTGTAGTTCAGCTTGATCTGTCAAAGAGCTTTGATGCCTCACCAAAGTATAAATTCTTCACGTAGGATTCTGTAGGATAGGGCCATGGCAGTTAAAATCATGTCAAACTAGTTCAGTTCTTCAATGTGGATGCATCTCCACTCATTTTATTAGGGTGTAGGCAAGAGACTGCTTCAGCAGTTGCCTAACGCAAGAAAGGATCCCTCGTATAAACTAATCCACTTAGATAATTTTACAGACATTGTAAGCTGTTTGAGGAGCAGCAAGAATAATTTCTCTAGATATTATACAAATGAAACATTTTTAGTGACAGATTTATATGAATCATGAACATTCTTGTACCTCTTAAATATAGAAATGATGATAAAATTGTGTTGTAATGACCTATGTTTTTTAATTATATAGTATTAATATTTTGTAATTTCATTTTGAAGGTGTGGCATTTCTCTAAGCAAGATTTGTGTCTTTAATGAGGCTATAGTCCTGTTATTTGAATTTCACCAATTCCAGTGCTATGAGGAAAGAATAGGTCTCATAAAAACATATCACACATTTATTCATTCAGAATAATTGCATTCTGAATTACCTTTTGGTAATTCTGCAGTTATATTTGGTATTCAGGGTGTCTCATGCTCTTATACAAAACCAAAAGATATTCCTCCTTTGGTGTACATATTGAGTGGGTAAATGGATTTCATTTGCTATCCACCAAATCTTTTTAATTATTAAAAAAAATGTATCTTGTGCTTTGACTCAACAAATGCATTTAGAGCAAGATAATTTTGGGTGGATAGTAAATGGGTTTTGATTCTCCTCAGCTTCATTCCCCATTCAACACTTCATTGTCATCTTGAGTGTGTGTGCAACCATGCATGGTTTGAAATGAACTATACAGCAGTTTTTGGGCACCAATTTAATCCACGTGAAAGATTTTTCGTACTCTTATTTCATACAAAGAATCTTTCTTAAAAATAATCTTCTGTAATGTATTTGTAACTCCTGTACCAAAGGTAAGAGAAAGTTCTAATAAACATCCTCCCAGCAGTCCAGAGTATATACATATGTAGAATCATAGGAACAACCCTCAGGCTTGCACACCCACCTTTACACAAAGAACCAGGGGATAGGATGCATAAATTCCACTTCACAATCATTTTATGTGGTGGAAGGTGGCCAGAGTCAGTTACATACAGAATGTAGTGATTCTATGTGCAGCCTATGTGCATTTGCATAAATCTAAGGCTAAATCCTTCATCTCTTTTGAGAATGGGCCCTAGACCATTTTTTCTGCTGAAAGTCATTGTCCAAAACCCCAATTATGCCTTTGTAAATGGGTTTCAGTCAATTTAAGCCAAAACTACTATACTGATTTAAATCTAGGTATGGATTAGTATGGATATAGATTGAAGCCAATGTAGGACAGATTTGATTTCAAGGAGGGAAAAAAAAAACACTCATGCTTTTATAGCAACATTTCCTAATGATAATTTCAAACTGCTGCTTAAATTCATCCAGGTATGAAGTTGAAATTGGAAATATGGCATTATAGTTCCTGTGGTGAAAAGAAAATGTTGGAAAAGGAATCTGATACTTTTTTCTTAGTCAGGACTATGAGAATGTTGTACAGTAATATCTTCTGATTTTCATATTTATTGTATTATAATTATAGCCTATTCTTAAGCCACCACTCAGCTACTAGAGCTCCCAAAGTGATGTACAGCAGATTTAAAAAATAGATTAAAACAATTTTTTAAAAAAGGTTTTGATAGCATAAACAATCAAAACACTCCCAGCCGGACTTCATTGGGAGGGAGTTCCATGACCCATGGTGCCACTACAGAGAAAGCCCTGTCTTGCATGTTCACCAACCTAGCTTTCTGGATTGGTAGTACAGGGTTTCCAATGAGGATCCCATATTTTGGGGTGGCTCATATGGGACAACACAGTCCTTAAAAGAGACTGTAGCATTTGGAACTTGCATAGTATTCTTTAGTATTCTTAAATTTGCCCCAAGACCATTCTTTCTTTCCAAAAACATTTTTGTTCTACATTTTTCTGCACACAGTGCTATCTATTTAATAGGGTTCCAAACTGCTTTGTAGACATTAAGCAATAATAAAATTAGCAGCATACTGCTTCTAAATTAAACATTTTAAAAATACCAAGGAAGAAGAATTGACTGATAATTTAATCTGAATTTTAAAATAATCTCAATTTCATATTGTTGATCAATAAAATTTGAAGGATCTAAGGAAAGTATTTTTCTTGCATGCACCTTTCTACTGTCGCATTTTAATTTATTAACTGTTATAGTGATTGATACTTTGGCTCATTTCAGTCGACGTGTATTGCTCATATTTATATATGTACTAGTGGCAAAATCTTTAAGAAGGGTGCTTGGAGCATGCTTACAAATAATCACATTTTTCTGTTTCTTTATATTCAGCAAAACAGTGTAATACTGGTGTATGTAGTATGTCTATATGCAGGGTCATGATGAGGGGGTGAAGGGTGCAGACCGCAATGTGTTATTCCTCAGAGGGGGGTGTCACCCAGTTTGCTGGTGGGAAAGGGTGCCTTCTGAGTCTGGCAGCACTGCTTGCTTTTTGGAAAAGTGAATTTTGGTGCCCAGCCAGCAGCTCCACCAGACCTGAAAAGGCTGCTGAAGAAAGGAGGCATGTGTGCCAAGATCCACACCAGATGTCAGATATACTAGGTACACCACTTATAAGGCTGGTTCTGTAATGATAACCAGCCAGTTTGTTTTTGTACTTCTGCTAATGAAATCCTTTGTTGAGATAAGCTGCATCCACGCTGCAAAAATAATCCAGGTTCACATTACTTTAACTATCATGGTTCAATGCTGTGGAATTCTGGGAACTATAGTTTTGTGAGACATTTAGCTTTTTCTGTCAGAGTGCTCTGGTGCCACAACAAACTACAATTCCCAGTATTCCATAGCACCAATCCAAGGAAGTTAAAGTGGTGTCAACCTGAATTATTTCTGCAGTGTGCAATGCAGGCAATCCATAGCTTTTTCTAAGATTCTGAAAAAATTCAAAGATCATTATTGCTTGTGCGTGAACCAAACGTTATTCAGAAATATTCACTAGTAAGCTTCTGATACTGGGATTTACTGTATAATTAGTGTACTCTGTTTAAAGTATTGTCCCATGAAGGTATTTTTCAGTATGAATTTGTAAATCTCTGGTTCCAGATTTTAAATGCAACAAGCAATCCATGTCTTCATGCAATAGTGGCGTATGAAATTCTCCTTTGAGTTATTAGAAAATAGTATTACTTGTGACAGTTCATCATCTGTGATTGCAAGGCCTGGATTTACTAGATGATGCAAATCCCGTGCTCTGTAGCAGGAAGAGGCAACTGAAACAGGTTTATTCAAAAGGTACAGTTTCAGTTGTTTGCCCCAGGATCCTCCAGGGCTACATTAACTGCCAAGAACCCAGAGATAGCTGGACATCCAATTCTCATTTTGAAAAACATGGCTGAATAAATGTTAAAACAGTGGCGGGGAAAGGCTAGAACTTACTTAAAAGGTGTGTTGCTTCTCCTGACGCTTCCAAGAGTTATAGGCAATTCATTTTTCTATTCTGAGCAATAAAAGTACAGTCTGGGGAAAATGGAGAGGTGAATAGCTGCAAAAACATCCTAACAGGCTGCATGCGGCTGAAGGGGTCATTCTTTATGCACACTTGGTTTATATAAAATTTGTAGGACCTTTAAGTCCAGGCTACACTCACCGTTCCATAAATATTTGTTAATAATCAAGTCACATGAGATATAATATGCTGTGGGTTGTGATTCAGAATTGATAATGCTGTTCTCCTGCTTTAACCCACTAGAGGTGGCAAAAGCAATTGAAATTTAGCAGGCCTTTGGTATCCCTTGGGTCTTGAAGCACTGCAAGGCTGAAGTGGCTCTGAAAAAATGAAGAAGATTGTGGATGGAAATTATTGGAAGTAGGTGGGACCATGGGCCTGGACCATTCATAGATGGCAAACCCACTGTTGGGGCAGGCGGACTTTATGTCTATATGCACAATAGCTATTTTGGGCTAAAGAACCCCTCAAAAATGTATTCAGTGGAATAGATTTTGTTCATGAAAACTCCTATGTGAAACCTAAAATAAAATAGCAGTCTAAAGGAGGGTAATTTATTCTTCACAGTCTCCCCTCCACCCCCCCTCATTAGTTGCCATTATAGTTGCAATGTGAAAAAAGGAACTCTTTCCCATTTCTCAAAAGTAAGAAGGATGTGTACTTTTACTTACTTTTAAAAGATATATAAATGCTACTTGGGGTACAAAATAATGTCATCTCAAAACTCATAGCAGAGAAAGAGATGAGAGCACAAACCTTCACTTGAACCATGTGATATTCCTCTTCTGTCATTACATAGGGCCATATATGCATAACAGTAAAGGTACTGAAAAGTTACACAATGATTGGAGGGGCTCCCCCAAGTTACAAGTAATTATTATACGCGATTACAAGTAACTAGTTTTTTAAACTGTTTATTTACATGCTCTGAGTTTGTTTGTTCAACATATTTTAATTCAATTTTAGAAAATCAACTTAGATGTCATTTTGAACACCATGTAGTACTTCATCATCCTTTCACATTCATATATTTCCTTCTTAAAAAAATATAAGTCTGGTAATTGGGATCATTATTTAGTCCTACTCTGCAACATCTCAACTGTTGAATGGACCACAGTGTTTCAGCTTTCTTGAACCAATTCTTTCTCAGCTTATACACCAAATATCAATTTTCAGGATTCTTTAAGGAAAACTTGATGTGCAACCTCTACAACTTGGCCTTGCGATGCATTCACCCCTGCCTTTCTTCTTTCCATATTTTGTGGTGTTATGACCTGGAATTGAAATAGATTTGTTGTTACCATTTAATGTTATCACAAGCTGTGTGAAGGTTCAGATTTTTTGTTGTGGCACAAAATTTTGCAGTGGTTACAGCTGTTAGTTTTCTTGGTTAAGTCTCTGTTGGGTAGGGATGCACTGTGTTCACTTATTCATTTTGGTAAGTGACAATTTTCTTCCTTCTGTCAAACTAGGCAGATTGTGAAGTGAAAATTTTTACCTTTCTCAAGGTCCTTGCAGACTGAAACAAGTTTTCCTCTAGAATTGTCCTATACAGTATTCAGTTCCATTATCTTGTTTCAATCCTAACCAATTCCCAATCCCTCCAAAAAGAAAATCAGCCTCACAGCACATTGCTGCCACGAATATGCTTAACCATTTGGATAGTGTTATGAGAACAAAGAGTAGTGTAGGCATTGCACCACACATAGCATTTCAACAAAGCTAAAATACAGTTTTGGTTTTACTCATCTAGAAAACCATTTTTCAAGTGTGCTTCTCACATGCCTTTTTGTAAATGTCAAATTGATTTTGATATGGATTTCTTCTTGCCATGATTCCACAAATAATAATAATAATAATAATAATAATAATAGGATTTATTTATATGCTGCCCAATCACTGAAAATCCGGGTGGCTTACAACAGAGGGGATAATACAAGGCAATAACAATAAACATGAATTAAAAAACAAATGTAACATGGCAATACATTAAACAATAACAATAAAATAAAATAGCAATTAACAATAGCAGTAAATAACACAAATACATAGCAATTCTAGCAACAAAAATACATAGCAATTATAGCAACAATAGAATTAACAAAGCAAAATACATAACAATTAATAGAGCAAAACAAGTAAAAAGAAAATAATCTCCATTCTCAACCCCCCATCCCAATCCTAAAAAACAATATAAATTATATGGAGAAAAAAAGGGGGGGGGGGCGGAGACAAGACTCCTCCTTAAGTCCAGGAGCTGAGGCATGGATGGAGCCCACAAAGCCCAGAATATCTGAATTGTGGATCAAAACTGGTGTTTGCACATAATATCAGAATTTCTATTCAAAATAATTTAAAACCCGTTAGGATCTGCAAAATTTCACACTGAGTGAAAAACTGCAAAATTCTCACCACTGTGTTATTGTTCTCAACCAGGTTTTCTGAGTGTCAGAGAGCCAATTTTTCAGGAGAAGAATAATGGTAAATTTTCTTTCTATCCCTAGATCGATGGTTGTGCAAAACTTTATTCCAATAGCTGCTTGGTGTTTGTGATAATGTTTGTTTTTTTAAAACACTATCACAATTAGATTAAAATTAGATTAAAAAGTCTGGGGCCTTCCAGAAAAAGATATATTTAATCTGAGATCATATAGCACTAGAATTGCACACAAGTGGACTCCATTCAACTATTTCTGTGCCTTTTAGAGTCAGTAACTTACACTAGAACTTCTTAGGCATGTCGCAGCAAATAGGCATGAATACTTAGGGAGCCAACCAATGCCAGGTGTTTTTTCCACTTCTGCACCACAATAAAAATATTTTGCTCATTTGTGGTATTGATCACTTGTATATATCAAGTTGTAGTTGTGGTAGTTCAATCCATATGAATTCCAGGTCATAATACAACAATACATGCATTGCAGACATGAATACTTTTGCAAGGGACTGTCTGTAAATATGGCCTTAGGGAGGCATGATCAAAACTGTTTTACCAAAAATAATATGAGGAATTCAGGCCCTGAAGGAACAAGGTGAATGCAGGATCATCTCAGCAAATGATATTGTTGCATTATTCTTTTAGCACATTAGATTTGTGTGCTGGTAAATTGTCTGAAATGGTTGGCTTTTCTGTTGCTGGCTGTGGGAGTGGAGAAAAGTCATTTGCTGTCCCATAGCAGATAATAATATAAGCCAGGCTCTATGCATCAATGGCTTTTAGACTGCAGAGTGTGGGTGGCATAAGGAGAACCTCAACCTACTGTAAGTCCAAAAACCATCTTCTCATCACCATCCATGAAGACTTCAAAATTTACAGCTGAATCAAGGAATCCTCTTCTGTATAGCTTCTCATTCAGGAGTAAATTGGGCAAGCTGCAATGAACTTTCTGAGGTGCTTGGGAGTCTATGGATTCTAACCTTCATGAAAAGATCAAGGGCTCCATTTACATACCCTTTAACCAATATCTTAAAGGTACTAATTTATTTAAATAGAATTTATTTGTACATTATGGGCACAATCCATCAGGTGCTAGATAGAAGATAAGATACCATTGAAATTAATGGAGACTGCACAGTGGGAACCCTGAACAAATTGTACTCTATCTATCTATCTATCTATCTATCTATCTATCTATCTATCTATCTAATCTATCTAGTATATAATGCATTTTACATGGGTAGAAAATTATCCTCTCACATGTTTAAATCAAGGGCTGCTTCAAACATGGCAAATTTCCTATATGTCTAACATTTCCACATCAGAAAAAGAGACCCGGCAAATCGCTTACACTGTCACACATTATCAGGTGTGACAAATCCCACACTAGTGTGTTTCGCTGTGAATGATATGATACACTTGTGATCTGCATGTATTTTTTTTATAAATCCATGTAGGAAATTTATTACATGTCAAGTAGCCATAGATCTTTCTCTGGGAATAAAAAAGTCCATTCAAACAAAACCCTTTTCTTGATCATCCTCATGCTTAAATGATATGTTACATGCAGAAAAAAACCCAGTCAGCTGTCAGTTTTTCAGTCACCTGATTTTTCACACATTTCTTCATCATTAAAAATGTTTTACTTCAGTTCAAGACTTGTAGAAAAACAAAAGTGATCAAACCATTGCAAAGATTGTCCACTTTCTAGAAGTAGACATGAGTGTTACTTTTTAATCTCATTTTTGTTTCATTTTTAACCTACAGATGTTTCATTACTTGCTTACATTACATTCCTTGAAATAATAAATATGTATGTGTGTATAAAAAGAAATAATGCCAGCATCTGTTCTGTATTGTTAAATATTACAGAAGGACATGCAACTTTTCAGAGTGTCCACAATCTTTTAAAATGCATTTGTGTATATTGAAGAAGTGTTCTCTGAATTATGTGTGTTTAATGTGCACTGCCGTTAAACTACTTGTTTTCTCCCTGCCTGCTCTTTGAAGATGCCAATTAGGAATAATGGGAAACAAGGGGTAGGCTAAGCATTGCAGTGCATTCTTGTTTACATCTGTGTGTGATTATTTCAGTCTAACGTTTTAAACACTTTGGCCCATTCCTGCTCTTATTGACATTAATGGAGTCTCACCATTAGTTTTAATGGGAGCAGGACTGGACTTTGCACTCTTGTTTTTTCTGTTGTATTCATCACATTCTTTCTTGTTTGTGAACTGACCACCCACCCATGCATGTGTTTGCCAGGTATATTTATTTGTGCTGTTTCACCAAAGGGCTTGTTTCTTCTTATGTTTCAGGTTAAGTATTTGCAGTATGAAAAAAATAAAAATAAAAAAGGATTTGGGGTAAAACTGTATGTTGAATATATCTTTATCTTCCCTAGAATAGTTTGCCTTAAACTATTAAAGTAAACCCTATGAAATGCTAGCTGACATTAAGTTCTTCATTATTTTCTGAATAATAGTAAGAATTGTACTCTTCAAAACCTCAAAAGCTATTTTCTAAAGCAGGAGATTATGGTTTTCCATCCCATAGTTCTTGAGAAGGCATTTCCCCCCATTGCCCAGTTATGCAAATCATGAAAAGATTGGCCAACTAACAGGATACCCATAAATCCTTTCATCATATTGAATCTGGGATTGAGTCTGTAGAACAATGTTTACAAGTTATCTGAAATGTTGGTGGTTTGTTTTCTTAAAATTTAATAGGCTCATGAAGCTGAAGAAGAAGCACGAATGAACCCTGAATTTGCAGACAGGATGAAGCAGCTTGATAAAGAGGCAGTCTACTATAGAGAAGAATGTGGCAAGGCTCAAGCTGAAGTCGACAGGCTTCTAGAAATCCTCAAGGAAGTAGAAAATGAAAAAAACGACAAAGATAAGAAAATTGCTGAGCTGGAAAGGTACATTACTCATAGATTGTTTTCTCTCAAATGCATTTTACATTGACCTTGAAACAATGGCAAAACATATAAAACTGTAAGACCAAAACAATGAAACGCAGTTCATGCTTGTGTGTTGCGCCAAAGAAAGAAGTATCTGTCTACACTTCTATTTACATTTCTTAGCAGGCCAGGAGCAGATTTGGTAAGGTCACTAGCAATCCGTGTCTTCTGGAAAGATGGGATTTCATACCAGTTTTGAAGAAAGAAAAGAGGGGAAAGTTAATAATACAGCAGTATTTCTTACAATGCTGAAGTAGAGAACAATGTTCACAGGACATAGCTGGAAGTGCAAAGTGGTGTTTGGGTGACAGAAACTGGAATGTGATTAAAAACACTATCATATATGAGATACAATTGATTTGAACGCATTGATATGAGTAAAAAGATCTCTTAATGTGAACATTTACATTCAAAAGAAAATGAAAATAATTATGAAACTTAATGGATGTTTAGTTTGAAAGGGTTATTAAATGATGACTAAGGGCCAAAACAGATGGCCCTTTTGTGCTGCCATCTGGGCAGTTTCAGAGCATGGCGTTTATACACCACATGTCCTGAAGCTCCCCTGGCCATTTACAAGTGGGCGGCTTCAAGGTGCTCTGGTGGCATGGCGTTTATATGCTGCATGCTGGCAGCATGTCTTAAAGCCAGCTTCCGGCTGTGGAGGGGTGGGAAAAGCTGGATTTTGCTGGTTGAAATGAAGCGGCTCTTTGGCTCTCAATTTTTGGCCAGGTTGAAGGTGGGTTGGGGCTGTGGCGTGTGGTTGTCGTGGGCCCAATCTGTCTTTGGAAGGGGCAGCTTCAAGCCACCCCTTCAGGGTCATCTGTTTTGCCCCTAAATGAATAATAAAATACTATTTTGAGGTTATTGTTTGTCTGTATTAACAGAAGCGTTCTGTCCCACTCTTGAGATTATAAACTGCTCAAGGTCCACAAGACATTAATTGAAATGCTTATCTTGAGATTACACATGAAGCCTGATTTTGGCAGACTGAAAAAGTATCAGACATTGATCAAGATAAAGGACTTCTCTTTATTTTTGTTAGCTTAAATTAGGTACATGTAGCTCCAGAGGGGACAGAGTCCTTTTCCCCACTCCTCCTGGACCCACTGCAGACTATTAAAGCACCCCCAGCCCCAAGCAGAAAATGGAAGTGACTGGAAGCCCTCTCCTTCCCCTTCTAACGAAAGCTCTTGCTAAAGTTGTGGTGGCCTCTACCTTGCTTTAGAGGAGAATTGCAACTTATGGAGGCTTTGGGATTCCCCCCCCTTTTTTTTTGAGCGAGGTAATAAATAAAATAGACCTAACGGCCCAGGGGTCATATTAAACCCATGGATCATATGATTACCCCCTGTGTTCATATGTCTAGTACCTGTCCTGTGGATTAGTAACTAGAGTAGTACTAAAAGCACTGATTTCTCTCCTTGTGATTGTCTAGGCAAACAAAGTACCAGCAACAGTAGCAGCAACAGTGGAATAAATATAACATTTTATAGAAGATGGTCAAGATGCCAAATTCTTTTTTCATTGGCAATTTCTCCTTCTTTCCTTTGCCTCTCTCCATCAGTATTATCCATGGACACTGGAATGGGGTCAGGGGAGGCTTAAGTCCCTCATATGTCTAGGTGAGGGATGGGGAACTGACATGTTTCTATAATGTTCTGGCCAAACTGGATACCAAGACTGCTATAGAGCTCAGCCTCCATAGGCATTATCAATCAGAAATGTACTAAATGATCACATGCGCATAAAACAAATATTAAGACAGCCATTGTACTTGAGTCATCCTAGGAATAATAAAGGCTGCCTACAATCTAGCCTCTGCAGTCTTACTGGAGACCAAGCTATACTGAACATATGGAGGGGATTTCTCTAAGTATGCATTGTACTTGTAAGAGTCTTGTTATACAATTATGTTTGAATGATAATGGATGGGAAAAATAATTTGCTCTCCTAATGCAAATATCCAAAATTTTAGCAGCTGTCCTGCCAAAGCTGACCCCTGATAGTGCCAGGATCCATACGTTCACATTTTCCTCAGATTTTTCAAGTTGCCTTCCAGATTAAAAAGAAAACAAATGGAAAAGGGGAATAACAAAAATACAGAAGCTCATAAACTGGTACGATATTCCCAGATTGCCATGAGTTCTTATAACTGTTTGCTCCTTTGACAGGAAGGACAAGGGGAAGGCATTCTCATCCGGAAAGGCCAAAGCAGAGTCCCCCCCTTTCTAAACTCTCAGTTATTATTCAGTAAGAGAGAAATTTATCTGAGCCCACTGCATCCATAACAGCATTTGAAAATATGCACAAAATGAGTCTCCCACCCCACTTCTCCACACTAAGGTTTTCTTCTACTTCCTTCAGGAAGCCTCTCCAGTGACTACCAAATGTGACAATTTCATTTGATATTGTGCACGAGGAGCCTTAAAGAGAAACAACATAGTTCTGCAAGGGCAAGGTTGCCAGGCTGAATATGGGACAGGGTTCCCATACCCTCAAAACTTAGCATATTCTGGATAAGAAATACATATCAGAGTTTCATCAGGCACAACTATGTCTCCTGTGGCTATTTTGTGCTTGATGGAGAGTATTATTACTTTCTTATATCCCGCCTTTCTCCCAACATAGGGAGTCAAAGAGTAGGCAGTGGGGAGGCAGGTTCATTAGCAAGTTGTCCATCTCCCTTCCTGTAACTGATGCACAGCATCAATGGTTATGGCATCTCTGTATCCAAAAGGTTCAGACTGCCACTTGATGACCAGCTCATCTCCAGAGCCTGAGACCTTTCTTCCAAGGTGTAGCACAGTAACAGGGAAATGGCCAGATACTTCAAAGGTGCTGCAGGGCAGGCAACGGTAGAGTTAGGCAGTGGGCAGAAAGATTGAAAAATAAAGTTTAACATCCTTTATTTTAACTTATAGAAAAAGAAGACAAAGAATGTTTGCAGAACCTTTAAAAATTTGAGAAAGAACTTTTTTTCTAGAGTTTTCACAAGGTTGTTCATAAAGAAAATATGTTCTTTGGAAAAATTAATGAGGGAGGGATACCCTGTTGTACTATATGGCTTTAGTGATGATGTTGCTGAAATGATCCATGCACTTTTGTTACTGCTTTGTAATTCACAGTTGGTACCTCCCATGGTTTCTGTTACCTTGAAGCTTCTTTTTTACATCTCATTTCCAAGATATGAGTGCTTCCATTGTGAGTTTCTTGGTTATGAAAATCTTCCAGCTACTCTAATACATTTTAACAACAGAACTTCATATGAGAGTATTCTTATCTGCTTAGAGGTTCTGCTATTGTGTACTCTTGTGGGATTGGTGAAGAGACTCTTGTTTAAACTTATAGGCGGGTTACAGACCACCCTCAAGAGGCCGTTCTCCCGCCGCCGCCATTTGCTGCGGAGGGAAGCCCCAGCGGCCAGACTGCGAGGCTTCCCGGCGCAGCGAAAAAGGAGTGCCGAAATGGCGCTCCTTTTCAAAACGCGGAAGTGGCGCCGCGAGGGGTGAAGTGCGCCCTTGCGGCGTCACTTCCGCAGCGACACGTCTGGACGCTATGCGTCCAAGACGTCAAAATGGCGGCGCCCATGTGGATGGGCGCCGCCATTTACAACGCGCTCCGCGCGTGTTGGGGCCAGGGCCAGTTAGGAAGGGGCGACTCTTCCTAACCCTAACATGCCCCTTCCAAACCCTAGCACACACGGAGTGCGTCGTAAGTGGCGGTTTGTAACCCGCCATAGAGTATTTCAAAATGGTTTTTCGATATTTCCTGCTATAAACCATCCTTTCTGAAAGAAAGTGGTTGAATGCTTACATTTTGGAGAGGGATGACAATATCAGTAACTTTACAAATTCATTGATTCACTATTCCCCAAAGGCTCAAATATGCATTTTATGATCTACATTTAGTAGTATTTTAAATTACTTCACATTTTAAAATACTAGCAAAAGTTTCATTTTCTATGGTTTTTGGGTTCTTGAGAAATTTCATGAAGTGCAGCTCAAAGTTGAATATTTAAATTCACATAATATAGTTTTTTCTCACTCTGACAGTGAGGAACTATATTTCCTTCATTCTTGCATATTTTACAACTTGTCCTTAGGACTTGTTATCGCAAGAAGCTGTTGAAAGAATTTAGCATGGATGAAATAAGAATTAGAAAGGCATGTAAAAAAAATAGAAAATCACTGCTGCATTGCTAAGTAGGAAGTAAGAAGATTATTTTGGATACAAAAAAAAATCCTTAGATTTTGGGCCAAAAGCTCAATATTTTACTTGCTGAGGCTAGAGGGAGAGGATTAGGGAGGAGGGAGAGATTAACCTGTATTGGCCACTCTCAGATACTTGTAATAGTATCCATCATAAAGATACAAGGTACAGGGAGGTGGCCTGAAGATCACTGATCTTCCCTCTAGCTATAATGCAACAATTAATATGTCATATTATACATTTATATTTTCACTGAAATGTGAAAGGTGGACAGAAACATAAAAGGTTTTTAGTAAAGTTATTGATATTGTTAAACAGTATCAAATTTTTTTTTTAAATCTAAGGCCATGAGGTTGAATATATTGGAAAACAGATCTGCAAATGAAGCCTTCTTCATGTACTTTTATTTTT
Organism: Sceloporus undulatus; assembly: GCF_019175285.1. Lineage (NCBI taxonomy): Eukaryota > Metazoa > Chordata > Lepidosauria > Squamata > Phrynosomatidae > Sceloporus > Sceloporus undulatus. The sequence goes on from NC_056523.1 coordinate 58,692,160, forward strand.
AGATTATGCGTATGAAAATATATTCTGATACCTAATATAAGAAATAGATCATTAGTGAGCAGAATTATATAACAGACTTCATTTTCAAGGTGTACAATATAGTGTCCTTGTATTCAGTTGAATATTTATTTCCTATAATATTTTTCTCAGGAAACAGATAATGGTAGAACCTTTCACAGTGCTTTTCACAGTGCCAAGTCAATGCAATAATTTCCTGTACATATCTCATAGGGGAAAGACAGAAATTTGAATGAATGGATATTTTAGTTTCAACCTGATACTTTCGTTTCAACCTGAGAACTGGAGCTGAGATTTGTGCAGAGCAGGGCAAAAATGGGAGATACATTTCTCAGGTGAGCTCATAAGCCATGTCTCTAACTAATTTGATATGACTGAATAATGAGAGCAAATTTGTTCAACTATCAGTGCAGGCCCTACATGGATACCTGACTGATCACATGATTCCTTGCACTACAGAGGATGCTTACTCCAATTCCCACAGTTCCAACAACCACCTTAGTTCTTGTACAAGGAGAGAAGTACTATATAAATAAAACATATACAGATACAAATAGTTCCTATAATTAATAAGGTGAGGCCCTTGTATCTAATGAGAAAGCTTCCAAGGGAATCAAGTGGGACAAACATATGTTCCTTCTTCATTTGCACATACTTAAACCTAATGAGGCAGAAACTACTCTACTTCAAACTAACATTTGTCAACAAATGTGGAAAACAAAGGAATGGTTGATAGGTTGGAAATGCTCAATATGCATTCCAGTTCCCAAGAAAGGGACATGGGGATTTCAATAACCTTAGGACCATTGCATTTATCTCCCATGCAAACAAAGTGATGCTCAAAATTCTGCAACAAAGACTTGTACCATATATAGAGCAAGAAAGGTCCAATCTGGATTCGGGAAAAGAAGAGGCACTAGGGATCATATTGCAAAACTGGAGTGTTTGGATAATGGAGCGCACCAAAGAATTTCGGAAGAAAAGCAGCCTGTGCTTTATAAACCATAGAAAAGCCTTTGTGTGGCTCATGAAAAACTATGGTTTGCTCTTAAAGCAATGGGTATGCCACAAGCTTTGATTGTCCTAATGTGTAACTTGTACTCAGGTCAAGTGGTTACTGTTGGGAAAAAATAAAGAGAAATGGAATGATTCCAATTGGCAAGGGGCTCAGGCAAGGCTGCATTTTATCACCCTGTCTGTTTAACATGTACCCTGAACATGTCATATGTAAAGCAAGATTAGACTTGGAGGAAGGAATATTAACAATATAAGATATCCAGAGGACAACAAACTACTAACAGAAATATCCTGAAGTTTAATAAAGTTAACATTGTCCATGGTATACTATTTCCAGTTTCTATGTATGATTGTGGAAGCTGGACAGTGAAAAAACCTGATAGGAAGAAAACCAACTCATTTGAAATGTAGTACTGGAGAAGGTTTCTATGGATACCATGGGCTGCTGAAAGGACCAATAAATACCAGTAGGTCCTAAAGCAAATCAAGCCTGAGCTCTCCCTAGATGGCAAGATATTTGGACATATGAGAATACATGACTCTCTACAAAAGCTAATAATATTAAGGTGGAAGGCAGTAGGAAAAGAGGAGGACCACATTACATGTGGATAGACTAAATCAAGGAAGTCACAGGGCTGGAGCAGATGGGCACAAAAAAACAGCCCAAGTTCGCTTCAGTTGCAAGCGGGTCACTCCCAAAGAAGGCCTTGGCTGCAGGACCTAACCCAAAAAACTTCTTTTTGCTTTGGTCCAAAGGACCGAAGCATGACTTCTGCATAGCTTTGGGCCACTTTGGAGGCATGCGTTGTTGGAATGCCATGCCTTCAAAATGGCCAGAAGCCATTTGTCTCATCTGTTCCAGGCCCAGACCTGAATCTGCAAGACCTGAGCAGGGCTGTTGAAGACAGGATAATAACAATAATAATAATAATAATAATAATAATAATAATAATAATAATAAAATTTATTTATGTTCCACCTTTTCCCGAAGAAATCAAAGTGAGTTACAACAGCAGTAAACAATAAAAAACATAGAATTAAAAATCTGCAATTAAGAAGAAGAACCACCCCCCTATCCCAACCCTCCCTTCAGTAAAAACATTAAGGGGAAAAAGGAATTAAACAGCAAATAAATTAAAAATATCAATGAAAATGTACTAAAATATACTGAAAATTTCAGATAGAGTTGAAACTAGAAAAGGTATCATCTTCTAGGGGGTAACAGGGCCAGAGGGGGAAGTTAGTCTAGCAGGCGAATCTGGAAAGGCCTGCTGGAAGAGATTCATCTTAACGGCCTTTTTAAAGGCTTCTAGGGTGGTAATATGATGTATCTCATCCGGCAGGTCGTTCCATAGACTAGGAGAGGCAGATGAAAAGGTCCTCTGGGTTACTGCATCCAGTTTGGTCTTCTTGGGCTTCAACAAATTCTTCCCAGAGGACCTAAGTGGGCACGGTGGAAGAAGGCGCTCCTTCATGTAATCTGGACCCAGGTCATGTAGGGCTTTAAAGGTAATAACAAACACCTTGTACCTTGCCCGGAAACTAATTGGCAGCCAATGAAGAGATTTTAGAACAGATGTTATGTGGTCGGTCCTGGATGTGCCTGCGACCAACTTGGCTGCCAAGTTTTGTACTAATTGAAGTTTCCACAAGGGTAGCCCCATGTAGAGTGCATTGCAGAAATCAAGTCAAGAGGTTACCAGCGCATGTACTCCTGTTTCTAGGTCACCCAGCTCATGCTCACCTGTCAACCTATGGTGACCCCATTAATTTCATAGCCTTTTCTTAAGCAAGGAATACTCTTCTGAAATATTGCCTACAGCACCTGGTATTCTTTGGCAGTCTCCCATCCAGATGCCAATCAGGTCTGTTTCTGCTTAGCTTTTAAGATTAGACAGGATCTGGTTCTTTTGGGGTATTTAGGCTGTCATCCATATGGTCTCCATAAGTAGAAGTTGACGGCAGTTAACAACAACAGAAATAAGGCACTGGTTCATTTAAGGTAGCTGGTAGCGCTTGAACCGATTTAGTAATTAACCCAAATCAAAACATTCTCAGTTCTCTTTTGGTTACCTGGGCAATTTCACCTTGGTCCCCAATCATAGAACTGTTAGAAGCTCAATCACCCATTTCTACACTATTTTCAGTTATTCAGAAACATAGCTATGTTAGCTGGGAATATCAGTATGCAGAGGGATCTTGTAGCATCTTTGAAACTAACTGAGCAAAGAATTTGTAACATTAGCTCTCATAGGCTAAGTCTACAAAAATATATGCTGCAACTTCTTTCACTCAATGTCAATATGCATACTTGTTGTTGCTATTGCATGCATTCAAGTCATTTCTGATTCATGACAACATATTTTCAGGTATATTAAACATCCAAGGCCATATTGTAGAAATAAAGCAGTTTGACATCATTGAGTTGACATGACTCTGTCCTAAGGAATCCTGGGATTTGTAGGTTGGTGAGGCCCCAGATCCTTGACAGGCCAGGCTGAATACCTCACCAAATTACAAATCCCAGGATTTCTCAGGATGGAGCCATGACAAGTTAAAGTGATGATAAACTGCTTTATTTCTGTAGTGTGAAAGAGCTGAGGATCGTCTGCCTCAGGACTACAATTTGAGACCAGCCTCAGACTGATAAGCTGTTTCACCATTAATTCTTCAGAGTAAGGTGAAATAAAAGTTCTTTGGCAAGGTTCCATAGGCCCCTTTTTATTGATGTTGTTCTCTTCACACACACATATAATTAATTGTTCTGTACATAACATGCTATTTCACATGTTCAACTTGAAGTTCAATGCACTTGGCACATCATTTCCCAAGTTTTTTTTACCCCTTCCAATTTTTACCCCTTCCAATTGGCCATTAAAATACTGCTCTGCTGCTGTTGCCTCTGAATCATTTGAAAATTTACTTTCTTTCAAACTCTTTTAAAGATCTGGAAACAGGAAATAGTCAAATGAAGCAAGATCTCCAGTGAGTAGGGTGGATGGTCTATGCACTCACCCTCCAAATTCTTCAAAATATCCATCATCTTGTCAGCCTTTTGAACTGGTGCATTGCCCTCCAAAAAGAGAACACCTTTCTGTTGCTTTTCCTGCCATTTTTTCCTTCAATTGTATTTTTTTTTAATCTTCACAGCAAGTTAGAATAGCATTCTGCATTAACTCTTTGGCCCTTCTGATGCTTGCAGCAGATACATAAGTATTTCCTTTGGAGTTTTCTTCTGCAGGAACAGAAACATCATGATGGCCCAGAGTTTAGCACTTGAAAGTTCCACACTTTTTGTTACTGTGGTTCTGTCAGTGATCTGAAACCCCCCCTCCCCCCAAAATTTAGAGCTACTATCCTACAAACTGCCAATTCAAATTCAAAAGAACACCTTTTCAAACTACAGTGACAAAATTATGCTCAGATTTTGGAAAGTGGATAAGTCCAAGAACTTTTCAGTCACCCTCATCTCTATTAAACTATGGGTGGCATGCTTATGAACATCCAGCATTTACTCCTACTTGAATGTTAGTTTACAAAGACTTGGTGGAAACCCCCTACTACAGTCATACACCTAAAACAGCAGCGGTTTTATTGTCATTTTGATCTCTTATGGGATTCTGTTACTACTGGCCTTAAATGATATTAAAGATAGAAAACAGCAGAATTGGCCTGCATACACAAAACTGGATATTAACAGAATAATTGGCTCTCCCTTTATATGCAGAAGGTAAAGAGAAACCATGAGTAGACCAGGTTTTTTTTAAGATCGGTTTCTTTTTAATGAGTCCCAACTAGAACATTTGTAGTAAGGGCACAGTTGCTAATCATGTTGAATGACCTCAGTTGTTTTATGCACAGCTGCAAAGCCCTGTAAGGAGATGGGTGTCAGAGCTTTCCTTTGTTGTAGCGGGAAGGTGCTGCTTATTAGCAACCTCAATTTGTTCCAAAGCTGAGCAGAAGTTTGTAGACTCAACAGCCCTGGCCTTACTTGCTAATGGTGGGGAGGCAAGAGAGACACCCTGTAAATCTTAGTTTATGGGAAAGTATCCTGCAGGTATGTGGGAGCCATCAGAATTACTAGATATAAGAAAGAAAACCTCTCCACTAACCTAACTTTCTGTGTATGCCTTAGGGGTGTAAAGAAAATTTACAAATGCCCTCATCATCAGTGATAAAAGGTGTCTCAGCATAGAGCAAAAACCTTTTTTAAAAAATCAACCACTACAAGGTTTTTGCATTTTACAACTTTTTGCAAACATTTGTTTTGTGCAAAAACATTGGGTTTTGTGCAAAAACATTTTCATGCAGAAAGCAGTGTATTTTGCACAGAACCTTTTATTAACAAAAAAGTAAAACATGCAGATAAATAATATATATATATATATATATATATATATATATATTTAACTTTATAAATGCATGCACTTGAAAAAGAAAATTTTGTATAAAAGTCACAAAATGTAAAAAAATCTAAAAATAAAAAAGACTCAGATACTCTTACCATCAGGGAGAAATCTTTTGAAAGTATTCATTCATGCATTCAATAATAGAAAATGTCTATTATATCCCTAGTGTTTTGATGCTTGATTATTTTCATTGTCATCCGAGTGAAATTGGGGTATTTTGTCAATCTTTACTGCAGGATTTGCTACAGGATCTAAGGGTCTCCTGGGAAAGTACTAGCTGTAAGTTCCCAATAACACAAGGCTTGCTTCTGATAGGGTAGAATAACAGCAGTTCTGTTACCTCCCTGATGTTTTAAATTTCCCACAATGCTCCAGGTGTGTATGTTGCAGCTGTTTACTGTATTACTAGGTCAAAACCACCTGAGAATTGGCAGCTGGACCCAATGCAGAACAGTGGTCAACATTTGCATGCTCTTGCTAGCTGCCTGGAAATGTTCAGTGCTGATGCTGGGTCTGTCTGAACTGACCTCCCCCCACTGCTTTTTAATTCATTTGTTCTTTCACTGGACCAAGAAGTTCAGCAATACCTCACCTGTATTGGCACTCACTAACATCCAACTTAAAGATAATATAGAGGCTGAAATCAATCTGAAAAGCTTAAGAAATAAAGGGCTGTAGTGCACTTTTCACAAGTTGCATAGGATTGGGGACTTTCTGAAAAGGGAAGACTATAGTACTTGTTCAGAGCAGAATGGTTCATGAGTGTAAGCAGCCCTGTTCTGTTATTTTTAGAATAAACAGTAAAATGTGGGTTATAGAGTCCCAATTTTGGGGAAAATTGAATATAAAATTAATATTTATATAAATGTTTTAATCTGGTTAATTTTTTGGTTGGTTGATATCATTTTAACTGCTGTATTTTGTCAGTTTTTAATGATATCTCTTAATTTATTGTAAGCCATTTGAGTACTGAACTGGGGAAAAGGCAGGAAATAAATAATTCAATAAATCTAGTTTTTATTTGCTTTACTTACTGTTGCAGGGGTTTGATATGTGCCTGTCACAACAACATTTCAGGCTGTGTGACTGCAGAAGTAGCTCTCTCTGAAATGTGTGAAGACAATTTCACACAGAGAAAACAAAGGCCTGTTACAGACAGCCAAAATAAAGCTGCTTCGAGTCACAGTGGAGGTATGGTGTTTCAATGATGCATGTGTCCTAAGAGTCCAGAAGTCACACCAAAGCCATGCTCCAGCCCTAAGGACTGGAGCGTGGCTTTGGTGCGGCTTCTGGACTCTTAGGATGCATGCATCATTAAAACACCATACCTCCACTGTGACTCGAAGCAGCTTTATTTTGGCTGTCTGTAACAGGCCAAAGAGATTAAAATAAAAGAAAGCACCATGCCCAAATAGCTTTTTAAAAATAAATAAATCACCTTTTGCAAAATAGTGCAAGAATGTGCACCTGTGATGGCTCTGGGGACTATTTTAGTTTGGCATTAGATAAGGGTATGTATGTGTGTTTTAGCTAATTGAAAGGACATGTTAAATATTTTTGTACAAAATAAGTTATCAGGCATCTGGACATTCTCAGTGATGATCTATTTGTCTTATGCTTGGGACTGAAAAAGATTGCTCTCAGCTTTAGAGAGGGCTATATTTCCATGGGAAAAAATGGTCTTTGATCAGTGTAAGTGATCAGTTCTTGAGAATCTCTGACATAAAGCTCTTTGAACATCTAGCCAAGCCGTTCAGCTTCCTTTCTTTTTCATGGGTGAAGATGATTTGCTGTATATGAGTCATCCTCAAATCCATATTTTCTTTTTTTGTTGTTTTAAAAAAATGCATGAATACCTCCTGCTGAACATATGGCTTAACAACTGACACCTACTTCATTGTGTTCCACTTGTATGTGTATACAGGGGGGATGTATACATATTCTAAGGTAGCTTTTCCATAGTACACAAGCAACAAAATTACTTCTTCCCCAGCTGTTGCTTTGCTCATCGCCCATCAATGAAACACTCTGTACTAATGTTATTTGTTGATTTCCCTTTTTAAAAATAGATTGCTGATATAACATCTGCTTATTTTTATGTTGAAAAAAAAAAACTAATGTTTTCCCTCCCTTTATTCTCTTGCTATCTCCCCCCTTTTTTCTTTCTTTTCTTTTCTTTCTTTTTGATTGTGGTTTACTTTCCAAATGGCTGCTTTCACCCCTGCTCCAACCAGCTTGACTTCCAGGTCAGTACCTTTGGTATCTTATTCTCTCACACCACTCATGTAACCAAGACTGCTAGATCTTTAAATGCTATTTGCATTTAATTATTTGGTCCTACATCCCTAATTTGTTTTCGGGTTTGTTTTGTTTGCTTGTCCTTTGTTTGAGTTGGAAGACATGTCTTACTCTTCACTTACTAGTCCAGATGAGAGAACACCTTTGTTTTGAATGGAAACAGGAAACTACATCAGTATGAGCTGACCATTGTGAATTGCCAGTCAAGCTAATAAGATGGAATAGAAAATTCCTGGATAAATCTTGAGCAAATTTCACTGTTTCAAAATATTAAATGGTTAATGATATCCCAGATGCTTATGTCTTTGGTCTATTTTCTATATGGGTTGTTAAGGATATTTTAATCCATGCTTCTTCTTCTAGCATATTGTTTCCAAAGTAGAAGAGCCAGCAGAGCTGTGGAGGCCCAGAAAAAAGAGAACAGAAAAATGTCAAAGTTTCTATCTTCCTAAGTTTCAATTTCCTGGGGGAAAGAATTTAAAATTGGATTATGAAATGCTTTCTTCTAGAATGATACATAAAATGTTGATGACAAGGTATAAATATATTTATGCTCCCCACATTATTTCTAAAAACAGTGTGACAGGGACAGGTTTGTATAAGATGCTTTAAAGTGAGGACACCTAAATTGAAGTTCCCATTCTGATATAGCTAGTGGATTAATCATCAACTTTTAGCCCAGTCTACCTCATGTTGTAAGGATAAAATGGGAAGTAAACTCATGTATGCAGTTTGAGCTCCTGGGAGGAAAGGTAGGGTTAATAAATAAGAAATTAATTCACAAGATTGCAAGTGTTGGAGACCCTATCAAGTCAGGATTGTTGTCAATATAGATAAGTAGTTCTTTATCTTTACTGGGTTACAGATCCTATTGAGAAGCTGACAAAAACTATGGACATACCAGGACACAATTTTCAAAGTAACAGGAAAGAAACTTGGGGGTGGGGATGATTTTTGCACTTGGATCATTGACCAGGAGATAAGGAGATCTAGAATTTTAAGGAAAATTATCTGTATTTTTTATTTATTGCAAGATGACTGTCAGATGTCAGTTTGTTTCAGCCGCAAAAAAGACAGATGTATCATTTCCAGGAGGGATAAGGAAACTTGTATAGTTAAATAGCTAGAATGATGGCATAAATGCAAAATGTAAGAAGATGCTAAAATGTGTAGCAGAAGGAATTATGGTTGTGCTTTGTAAATATATTAGAGAACTTAAGAGCACAAAGACCTTTGTAAGCTAAATTGCTGCCAACAGTGTATGTTAATTTAGACACAACAAATAAAGTTTCTAGGTGTTTTAAATTTTGGAATAGTTTCTTGGGAAAAATTGCTGTGGCATTTTGGTAAGGTAAAGCTGATTTTGCTGCAGGGATAAGTATTTCCATTGTGATGGGGTTTACACATTCCTTGGACCAATTCGGGAAGTACATATTCAGGACACCACAAAAGGCAATCTAGGCTTCGTTTTGAATGGAGGAAAGAGATTTCCTTCCTATGTGGGAATCTTTTTCATTAAAGTTTTCTGAAATTAACCAGTGTTTTCCGGTACTGTTCTTAAATCTGAACTGACTTACAGAAAAAGATCTAAATACGAGTCATCCATGATTGCATTGTGCAAAGCATATTGCAATGTTCATATGTTTTAGCCTAAATCTAACTGCTAGTCCTGCCTAAATCACATCCGTTGAATCAATGAAAACCTGCTTAAGGCAACAGTTAGTAAAGCTCCATTTATTCAATCTAGTTAGTATTAACAACAAGTTTTATTATGAATTGCACAAAGCATAATAAAATACATATTTTTATAAGCACTTAGGGTCAACTAAGTGATAACAGAGAGAGAAGACATAAAGAAAGAGACTAGGACCCGGAGCAATGGATGCAAGCTGCAGGAAAAGAGATTCCACCTCAACATTAGGAGGAATTTCCTGACAGTAAGGGCTGTTCGACAGTGTAACACACTTCCTAGGAGTGTAGTGGAGTCTCCCTCCTTGGAGGTCTTCAAACAGGCTGGATGCCCATCTGTCGACGATGCTTTGATCTGGATTTCCTGCATGGCAGGGGGTTGGACTGGATGGCCCTTGCGGTCTCTTCCAACTCTATGATTCTATGATTCTATGATTCTATGAGTGCATCCAAAGTAGCCTTGTGTGTGGATAATGATTATTTTTGTGAAAAGAAATGTTCATTTCCTAGCAACTTCTTTTGGGCGTATTTTCTGAAGAATCATAGGATTGTTACAGTAGAAGATTTCTAGTTCCACCCCCTGTTTAATGCCAGATTTCTAATGTGAAATGCAGTTACAGCAAAGATGGGCAGGTTCCAGGGTTGGGGTGGGCACTGAATACAATGAATACCTCTGAATACACTGAGGCTTTTTCCTATACTTTACACACTGCTGAAATTGCCAGGAGGGTCCCTGCAGACTTTGTTTTAAATAGATATCATGGGCCTGTTACAGACAGCCAAAATAAAGCTGCTTCAAGTCACAGTGGAGGTATGGTGTTTCAATGATGCAAGCGTCCTAAGAGTCCAGAAGCCACACCAAAGCCATGCTCCAGTCCTTAGGGCTGGAGCATGGCTTTGGTGCGACTTCTGTACTCTTAGGGCGCACGCATCATTGAAATTCCATACCTCCACTGTGACTTGAAGCAGCTTTATTTTTGGCTGTCTGTAACAGGCCATGCTCTCTTTTTTTGCTTCTCCTACAAATTCTGCAGCAGTGCCAGGGATTACACATTGCCTGTTGGCTTCATGTTGCTCATCCCTCAGTTACACCGTTACTGGCAGGGTATCCAGACTCATTTTGAATTACTCCAGTTAAGGAGGAATGAACAAATCTGCTCCATTTTTTTATTGACAGCCTTTCAGATATTTGAAGAGTGATAAGTTATATTTTCCATGCTAAACATGCTTGGATCTTCCCAGTATTCCTCATAGGACTTGGTTTCTACACTGATCACCATCTTGTTTGTCCTTCTATGGACATTCTCCAATTTGTTGATATGATTCACACAGCTCACATTAGCAAGCCCCATCAATCAATTTTACAACTTTGGACTGTAGATATAAATCCTCATTTCCCTTCTCTTCACAAGTGAGGAGTAGGCGTTCCTCCAAATTTATTGTTTTGATAGTGTATTTCTGCATGCCATGGGGTTGGACTGGATGGCCCCTGTGGTTTCTTCCAACTATGTGATTCTCTTCTCTTCTATGCTATTCATCTCATCCATATGAGAAGTGGAAATATTTCTTGCTTTAAATTAAGAAAGCTTGTATGGTTGTGCAAAATATGCTTCACATAATGGCTTTTTTTCTTTTTTCTTTTTGGACTGGATTTTGAAGGATTTGAAATGGCACCTGGGTTGTCTGTATCTTTTTTGCTGGGTGTGTTAGCATTGCTTCTAAAAATGGGAAAATGCTAGGCTTGTGCAAATTATGGAAATCTTGACCACTCTTCTGTAATGCTCACTGTCTTACTCTCACTTGGAGGGAAGCAATCTTGTGGGGTTTGACAAGACAAGCATCATATTGAAACAGCCTAAATTGGTGTCAACAGGGAATTTAGCTAGTATTTTCCATGTCTCTTTTCTGAATTCAGTTTCTCATCAGGGGAACATATCCTCCCCATTCTGTGCTTCTTTTCTCTCTCTTTCAAATTCTGTACCAAGATTGCATGATTAACAGCAACAAATAGTATAGAAAGATACAACATTATAGAATATGTATGTCAATTTCATAGTAAGAAATAGAGTTAACTACCATAAGTTAGTTTGTAGTTATCCAACATACAGTATACATATGTGATTATTGTGTGCTACTCCAGGATAGGATGTTTTGCAAGTCTTTTTCTGAGCTTGTTCTATTCCTCCATCAGTCTGCTGTTTTTCACCTGGAGCAGCTGACTTCCATTGTCAGAGGGAACAAGAAAAAAGCATGTTTTCACAAATCACCCAGGTTTTGTAATCTTTGTAGTGATAGAAAAGAATATGATTTTCCATCTGTTTCCCAGGAGTATAATTTTACTTATCTAATGTTTTTATTTTCTGGTGGGGTTCCAGGTATTGAATTGGCTTAGGGGCACATTTATTTGACATAAGAGTTTTATAATAATTTCAAATCTGCCTTTGTATGATTGCAAAAGTCTTGATGTCTCTCAATATAACTTAAGAGAAAACTGAGCTCTATATATACCCAGTGCCTATTGTCATCAGATACTCACTTGGAAACAGTTTGTGTATGTTGTCTTCTTTCCTAGTGGAATTAGCTGTTATTAACTAGTCACTAATAGTCAAGTTATTCAGGGTTTTATCAGTTACAAAAGATAACAATAGGTTCTTGAAGCACTTTAAGACTGAAGTGTTCAGTATATTCTTAGCTAAATTATATGATGTACTTGTTTTTAGTAATGAACGTTGCCTCTAACATGTCATGATTTATCTAAGAAGAAGAATGTTTAATATAAATTAGTATAAATTTATAATAAATTAGTTTAAAGATTCTAAGAATGACAGTTTTATACTTCAGCATTTTTAGGTGTTGTGAGAAACATTTTTTTATATGTAGGAAGAACGTGTAACACCTTTGGGACTAAATGAAAGAAAGAGGTTTGCAGCATGAGCTTTTGTAGACTAAATAGTGATACTGGCAATAGCCATAATGGTTCACAGAATTTAATGAGTCTATCTTTTAAAGTTCAGCTGTGTTACAAATTTATTTACTCCACAAGTTGCTTTCCAACTGGGAATATTACTTGAGATTCTGTGTAAATGTGCTCAGGAATCAGTGAGTCTGATCCTCAAGGACAGTGCTACTCAAAGTTGCTGCAAACTGGTGCCAGTCTGAGAGACATCAGTGTGTGGAGACTCTGAAAATTTAGTTGTAGCTTGTTATGTGTGTGCTTCTGCCACAGTTGCCACCACGTTTCAGCTGTAGAGCTACTGGGACAGACCTACCGAGAGTACTCCGTATATCTCTCTGTCCTGGCAGGCTGAGCAGCTCCATCTGCTCAGCAGTTCAGGTCAAATCCCCATTGCCTTCATTTAACAAGCTCACCATCTGCCAGAAGTACATATATCTTGTATATTCTACCAGGTCAGCCTGAAGGGTCCCTCAACCACTACACCTAAAATTCTCACTGCTTATTCATTTATTTCTTTTAAGCCAAACTGATGTCAGGTTGCCAACTCTACAGCTATGCAGTGTAACATATCAATACTTTTTTGTCCCAAATTTTTTGGAGTGGGAGTGAGGTGGGGAAGGATGGAAGAACCAAGAAAACAAATATACAGAGAGATTTTCATAGGAAATCCACCCGACTAAGATTTCCCCAAGTCTGCAAAGGCTCACACAATTAGAAATGCCGTCTTAACATTTGCATGGAATCACTTTTTTTTAATGATATCTGTAATATCTCCTGGAAGTGCAGAAAACAAACTTGTTCCATCTTCTATATGACATATCATGAGATATTTCAAGATTTAAAGATAAAATATTTGAAATTGTTACATTTGTTGTTAAATTATGGTGCCCAGAACTGAACATAATTTTCCAGGTGAGGTCTGATCAAAGAGAAATAAAAGAGGATCAAAGAGGAATAGAGTGGTACTATTCCTTCCCCACAATACTGTAGTGGATGCTGCCTAAAATTGCCTTGACTTTTTGCCCATTTCAGTCACATGGTTAACTCATGTTAAGTTTTACTGTGGGGTGAAGCAGGTGGCCATGAAGGAGCAGCCCTTGTGGCTGCACTTGGGCTGTGAGCCAGAAACCAGCAGGAGCAGTTTTTCTCCCCTCCTTTCCCCAGCAGCTTCAGGCCACCTTTGGTGGCCTCAGAGAGGCTTCTGGCTGCTCTGGGGGCTTGCATCATCTGGGTGCCTCGCCCCTGAAGCATCTGGAAGCTGCTTCCTTTAACCCATCTGTTTCAAGTCCAAGGCACCTACATCCTTTTCACACTTACATGCGTTTGTGCACGTGATTTTTCTCTGCTTAAGTGTAGTGCCTTATATTTATCCCTGCTGGATTCATTTTGTTAGTTTTGGACTGCTTCTCCAATGTTACAGTCATCTTGAATCCACTGCAGTATTAGCCCCACCCCCATCAACTTTATATGCAGATTTGGTGAGTATGCTCTCTGTTTCATCATCCTAATTATTTTAAAAGATGCTGAATAAAACTGGGCCCATGCTTCTGTCCAGGATGATGATGATGATGAACCATTATTTTTCTTTACGCACACACACACACCTAAGAGGAAAAATACAGTAAACATTAAAATAAGGAGCCCTGGTGGCGCAGTGGTTAAATGCCTGTACTGATGCCATTCACTCAAAACCACAAGGTTGCGAGTTCAAGACCATCAAAAGGGCCCAAGCTCGACTCAGGCTTGCATCCTTCCGAGGTCGCTAAAATGAGTACCCAGACTGTTGGGGGCAAATTAGCTTACTTGCTAATTAGCTTACTTGCTGTTCACCGCTATGATCTTTGGAATAGCGGTATATAAATAAAACAAATTATTATTAATCATTATAAGTACTTAAGAGTATTACGCTGGGATGTTTATATAGGTGGGCAGGGTATAGGAGTGTGTTTCAATAGAATAGAAATTGTGAGCTTTACTTCCATGAGCCTGTGTTGGTTAGTCCAACTTTCTATTGGGAAATTAAAACTCAAGGAGACGTGCAAGCCAAGCTCTATGAAAGTTTGAAAAATAAGATTGGAGGGTTTCTGCCATTTTTGTCAGACATGAAGTTGAAGGTTCCAAAGAAAGCTAGAAATGCTAAAAGAAATTCCATTTGCAAAATGAAACATTCATAGGAGGTCACTTGAAGAACTTGAAATAGCTATCATTGTGATAGTCAGCCTTCCATATCCACTGATACTGCATGCATGGATACAACCATCCATGGCTTGAAAATATTTTTAAAAGATTAAGATTCCTAAAATCAAATCTTGATTTTTTCTGTAAGGGGCACCCTTTTTCTACTCCACTGTATATAATAGGACTTGAGCATCCACAGATTTTGGTATCCACAATGGGTCCTGGTACCAAACCCAAGTGGATACCAAAGGCATACTGTACTCCAATTTTAGTAAGAAGTTCTGAAATGTGTTAAAACATCTATTAAGAACTGGCAAAGGAGTAGTTGTATTTTGGTACAATAGTCACCTCTTTCATATGGTTACAAGCAAAGCCTTCAAAATGAAAACAATTGCCTATGTTTCAAGCAGTAATGCTATCAAAACATATAATCGGAAAGTCTTTACAAGACAGCTCTGGTTTTAAAATAAATCAAATGAGAAAAGAGCCACTGCTCAGTGGTTTAGCACATGCTCTGCATGCAAAAGGATCCAGTTTCAAACCTTGACAAACCTGAGTAGGCCTGGAAAGAACCTCTGTATGAAATCCTGCTGGGAGCCGCTGCTACAAAGTGGAAATAATGCTGAGCTAAATGGACTACGTCTGAAGCAGCTTCCCACATGTTTATTAACAGCAAGATAGATTTCCTTTGCACTCTAATCCTCACATTATTAATGTATTTATTAAAATATCTATATCCCTTTCTATATCATAGGATCTAGGACAGTTAAATCAATTTAAACAAAGTACTTTAAAATTTAGAACAGTAAAGTTTTTATGTTATCTCTTTTAATGAATTTTAATGTTGTTAATGTTTAATGTTTTTAACTGTTATCAACTGTTTCATTGTTTTTTAAATTTTTTATAATAATAGCAGTGAATAATTTGAACAAACTAAAAGCACTTTAAACAATTTAACAAGTTAAAACATTGTAATAACCATGTGTATCCTAGAAGTGGAGAGAATATTCAAAAGATGGTTGAAAACATGTTTCTCAGGTGTTGGGAAACCCTAAATGAGAAGAATCCTGGACTGACAAGGATCTTCACAGTTGATGACATATTCTGTGCAAAATTTGCACATGCCCCCTCAAAATAATATTCCTGATAATATTTTCTGATAGTATTTCCAGAATGCTAATTTATGGACAGCAAATGCTGTTTTCTGCATTAAAAAGGTACAGATTTTATGCAGAATGTGTCACAACAAATATTCTTTGAAAACAGTGCAGTTTTGAAGACTTCCTTGCAGTGGGAGGGAAATTGATGTTGCCTCCTTTGAGAACTAATTTAGTGAAAATTTATATCTCTGGTGCATGCACATATTTGGATGAACTCATTCGGTCCCAAAGGCCAACTGTTACCTTGGCACTGAAATGAACTCAAACACAACATCAATTGGGCCTCCAAGGTGAGGCCTTTACAGAATTAGGGTGCCACAGCAGATAATTCCTTCTCCCACATTGTTGCATAGTGCTAAAAGCATGTATGTATATACTTTTAAAAGTAATAAGCTTAGGCCCCAAAGACTTCACTAAAAAGCCACGTTTTATCTTGGCACCTGAAAGAAAATCAGTGCTGGCACTCACCGGATCTCCAGCATCATAATGGGCCACAGGAGAAGGAAACCCTCTCTTCAGTTTCTGTGTGATGTATTCTTTCCATTAATGGGATACAGAGCAGGGCCCTACTTGCATATCTCTGTCCTCACACAGGTTCATTTAGGGAGATATGCTGCTTCAAGTATCAAGGTCCAAAGCTTGATTCAGACTAGAAGCAAATTGGCAGCTGATGCAATTCCTTTAAGGACCTTGAAGACTTGAGGTTCTTTTGGTTCTCAATAACCCATTTGCATTTTGTGTTGTCCCTGTTTACTCAGAGTATAGCTAGAGTGGAAAATATTGTGGATTTAATTTCGGATTGCTGACTGTGACCTCTGTCGTAAGATCCATGTTCTCAATTTCAGTGAACAAGAACAAAGAGCCAAATGGGCCAACATACCTAGATTTCAGAACCATGTACAGTATTCTGGACTCTTCTGCATCCTCCATTACTTACCAGTAGCCTGGAAACAACAGTAGGCTCAAACATGAAATCTAAAGACAGTAATAATTCTAGCACAGCCCTATTGTGAAAAAACATGTCAGCAAGTATAAGTGTGCCATTATTAGTTAGGGTTATATGGTAGGAAATTCATACATGCTGTGGGCCAATATTCATTTGAATGAACAAGCAGATTGTAAAACGCCCTTTACAAAGTAAGTAGAACTGGCAGACTCCTCCTCCTCCTCCTCCTCTAAAAACAACCTCATCTTCTGTTGATTCTACTCTGTGTGCTTTTAGGGGTCAGAGAAATTCATCAAAATTGGTAATATTTGTGTAACATGAGATAAAACCAACTGAAAGAGGAGTTTAGTACTCTTTACTTGGCATTGGTGTACTTTTTCTGCCTTTTAATATAAATGCTTAACAAAGACTTGTTAACTTAATAGAGCAACAAAAAGTTGTTTAAATAGTGTTGGCTGGCACTTGAACAAAAACTTGCAGTCAACCTAAAAGAATTGTATGCATACAATTGCTTCTGGTGGATCCATTTGAGTCACTTCCTCTTTAAAGCAGACAGAAATCTCTGTGTTTTGCGTGCTTAGACACAATTTATAGTGCTATAAAATGGAATAAAGAAGGTGGTGCAGATGGCTGATTACAGGTTTTGGTCTCACTCCTTGATGAGTAACAAGTAGTTTTCATACCTGTACCATTGTACGTCACATAAAATGAAACTTGATAAGCAGATAAGAATTCTACGCTCAGAATTAAAAATAAAAGACTTTGTAGGAGATGAAAAGAAAGAAAAGGGAAAAAAAAGAAAGAAAAAAGGGAATCTTTTGGTTGCATCTGAAGGCTTCCCAGAGCTATATTCTGCATGATGTTATGACAGTCACATGAATTAAAACATTGGCCAACTAGTAAACTAGTGAACCAGCTTGTTCAGAGTGCTGGCTGTGATTTCACATCAGTTTCGTCAATTGTTGTTTCATCTGTCAGAAGCAAAGTTCCTGCATGGCAGGGGGTTGGACTGGATGGCCCTTGTGGTCTCTTCCAACTCTATGATTCTATGATTCTAAAGCACAGAGATAGTTATTTTACATTATAGCAGAGGTAGTAAATGAGTGTGAACTATGAGCCACATGCCACTGTGATTCTTTTTATACTTTGCTTAAAATAGGTCTGCTTTTATTTGAAATCAAGCTACATCCTGACAAAAAAGCCACATTTTTACAGCATTGTATTTTTATTCTTAAATTAATTAAAAACCTGGAATTATTTTACTAAATAATTCCATTGTTATGACTTCCAAAAAAATCACTTGTTATGATAATAGCATTTAGTGTGTGTGTGTGTGTGTGTGTGTGTATTTGTTTTAATTCACTTTTAAAAAATATTTTTGGTTACAATTTTCTTTGTTGATTTATTTTGTGTTAATTGCTATGGAGCAGAACATAGGTAAACTTATTACCCATCATGTAGCCTGAAGACAGTGTTGCATATTTCTGTTATGAAATTGGCAGAGAGATGCAAGGATTTCTGGCATACTTGTAGGTTTTATTAACTGGTGCTCAAAAGTTTCAGATTTTTGTAACTGGCTCACAGTCCCACTGTAATAATGCTTAATGTGATGAAAAGTGTTGGAAGGAAAGTATTCTTTAGGGGACCATTACAAACTCTGCTTCTTTCTTGTGTAGGAGTCTTTTGCATATCTTCATTTGGGAGAGTATTTCTAAAGAAACAATTTTTAACTTTGCAAGCTGGAGAAATGCTACCTTGGCCACTAAATACTACAGTACTTAGTTTTGGCTAATATTCTTTAGTTTTTGGCAAGCATAGTGGGGTACCTAACTGAAGTTAGAAACATCATAATACTGTTGTTTGAATTTCAGAGCAAAAGGCATTAAAAGCAGGTAGAAATAAAGAACAGGGAAATTGTCAAAGTGCATGGAAGTCCCTGTTATTCCTCATATGGCCCATATGCACAGGCAGGATACAGGCAGGCTCAACCCCATGGTATCCTGCCTGTGGTTCCTGCCCTTGGGCTGGTACAGTAATGGGCAGGTTATCATATGCATGCCATGGAGGCACTGTGGCGTGCCCTCTGAAGGCCTCTGTCATGGCCCATAAGGGCAAAAACAGGGCATCTGGCTTTACCCAATGTCATAGGCTGCAACTGGGCCTTCAGAGGGAATGTGGCAGCAGTGTAAGGTGCCATGCTGTCTACCATCTGTCCTCGTGGAGTTTCTAGGAAACTCAGCCACAAATAGCTGGTTGAGAAAGATTGCACTACAGCCTTTTGAGATGGGGTCAGGCCAGAAATGCTGGATGTATGTCTGGTCTGGCCAATCCCAGCCCAGGGCTATTGGTCTGTGTTGTCTATACAGGATGATGCCAGGATGGGCGGGGGTGTGTGTGCCCTTTTCTGGCTCTTTTTATACTATATTATTAAATTTATATCCCACTTTTCTTTTCTTTTTTGCTAAATTCTCACAGAACTGGGAATCAAGACAGATGTAATGGATGAGAACTGTACACATTTTTCAGGCATGATTGTATCACTATTTGTATAAAGGCAGCAAATATTGGCTGTTTTTTTAAAAATACTTTTTGGTATTATGCTCATAAAGGAATTTACTTACCGTCTCCTACATTCCACTCAGTTCTCAGAATGGAAAAGAATTTCATTGGTGTTGAGATTCTTCAAAGGACACATTTTGTGTTACCTGAGACATGTTGTGAGACAAAGCACACCTTGCCTCACAGATTTGTGTATTTGTGATGTTCACAATGCATTTTGTAGATTTAAAATACACAGAAAACTTGGCAAACATTTTAAAAGGTGAAAGAGCAAAATTTATACAATTGAAACATGTGCATGAACCTCAGGGAAAAGGTATAAATCAGTAAAAATGCATACAAGATGTATCTAAGAACAAAACCCAAACTCTTACAACCTGGTATGAGACAAAATGCAGCTGGGATTTGTAGACACACAAATAAATGTTTTTATATCTTTCGTTCTTTGACTACATGAGGTGAACTAGTGTAGAGCAGAAGGCCTTGAAATGCCAGTACAGTAGGAAATGCAAACTGTGGATTCCACACTAGGAGAAAAGTAGGATATGGTGGTGCAGTGGCTAAATGCCTGTACTGCAGCTACTCATTCAAAACCATAAGGTTGCAAGCTCAAGAACAGCAAAATGGCTCAAGCTTGACTCAGGCTTGCATCCTTCTGAGGTCGCTCAAATGAGTACCCAGGCTGTTGGGGGCAAATTAGCTTACAGTTGTAAACTGCTTAGACACTGCTTAAATGAAGCTTGTTTGTTTATAATAAAATAGTGTATAATATGTACTAATAACAATCTCAGATCTCCAAATGTTGATCCTTTCTAATTGAAATGACACCATCCATGTAGAAGGAGGAGGATCCCTTTGATTTGTGGAAAATGCCATCCTTAGTCACTGAAGTAGTCAGAGACATAGAGAAATAGATTTGGGTGTCATCAGCATGCTGATAACACCACTCCTCATGACTCCGGATGATCTCTCCCAGCAGCTTCATGTAAGTGTTGAACAGCATTTTGGTGACAGTATTGCGCCTTAAGGGACACCCGATATGAGCTCCCTCTTGGACGAATAACTGTCCCCAAGCAACACCATCTGGATTCTGCCTGAGAGGTAGAAGCTGAACCACTGGAGCGCAGTGCCCCCATACCTAACTCCCTCAGGTGTTCCAGAAGGATACTGTGGTCAGTGGTATCGAAGGGCACCAGCAGGGTCACACTTCCCCTGTCAATGCCCAGACGGAGATCATCGACTAAGGCGACCATGGCAGTCTCAACTCCATATCCCACCCTGAAGCTGGTTTGAAATGGGTCCAGATAATAGGCTTCATCCAAGATAACCTGGAGCTGGAAGGTGACTGCCCTCTTGATCACTTTGGCCAAGAATGGTAAGAAGGGGACCGATCTGTGGTTATTTCTCTCTAGGGGATCTAGGAAGGTTTTTTTTTTTTAAAAAAAAAAAGAGGTTTAACAACTGCCTGCTTTAATTTCGATGGAAGTTTTCCCTCCCTGAGGGATGCATTAATTTTAATAATAATAAATAATAATAAAATTTTATTTCTATTTCCCACCTCTCCCTGCGTATTGAGGTGGGATCACAACAGTATCAACAATACAAAATGCACAATAGAATAAAAACAGTATTATTTAACAATTATAGATTGTAATAATGTTTTTGTTGCATCCCCTCCCTGGACGGTCAACCATGATGGGCAAGGATCGAGGGGGCATGTCATCCTCCTAACACTTCCAAGAATCTTGTCCACTTCATTGGTACTTACAAACTCAAAATGACCCAGTCTAACATAATCCACAGAGTCACTGGACACCTCTCTTTCTATCTCTGTTATAATGCCCGCATCCAAATCGGCCCTTATCTGAGACATTTTATCTGCGAAAAGGTTGTTAAAAGCATCACAGCAGGCTCTAGTTGGTTGTAGTAATATGATTAGGGTGGGAGGCAACTGGGTTAACTCTTTAACCACCCTAAACAGCTCTGCTGGATGAGACTCTGCGGAAGCAATATGTGCAGCATAGAAGGAATTCTTTACTGCATCTATTGCCACTCCATAGAGATCCAAATGATCTTTATGGCGTGTCTTGTCAGATAAATGTTGATGTTTCTGCCAGCGGCACTCTAGTCATTGCGCAGCTTGCTTCATTTTACGAAGATCTTCTGTGTACCATGTTTTTTTATTTGAAGTGGGCCGGTAAGGACGCCCAGGAGCGATAATATCTGTGGCCTTGGTAAGGTCATTATTCCAGGTATCAACCAAGGCTTTGACAGAATCGCTGTCATTTCCCACCATAAGACCCTCTAGACTTCCTGGAACCTTTTGTGTTCCATCTGCTTTCGAGGGAGAACCATTTTAATAGGTCCTCCACCCCGGTGGGGGATATGGGTAGTAGCCTTTAGTCCTATTTTGATCAGAGAATGATCCGTCCATGACAAGGCAGAGGTATGAATTACCATGGATATTCCTGATCCGTACTGAAGACCGCATCAAGTGTATTACCAGCAGAATGTGTAGGACCTGAGACTAATTGGGACAGATCCATGGAAGTCATGGTATTCATGAACTCCTGAGCTGCACCTACTAGATCTAATGAGCCACCCTCGAAGGGGATATTGAGGTCTCCCAGTACAAGAACCCTGGGAGACTCCAGCACCAGCTCTGAGACCAGCTATGTCAGCTCGGCCAGGGAGTCTGTTAGGCAATGGGGTGGACAGTAGACCAACAGAATCCCCAGACTGTCTAGCCTGGGATAAGATCTCTTATGACTGGGATCAAGCCAGGTCCATTGGATCTTTGTCTGGTCTGCATGATACCTGCCCAGGGCTAATGGACCGTGTAGTCCAGACAGGATGACATGAGGGTGGGAGGAGCACAGGCTTTTTAGCCTGTGCAAACAACCCCTTAGTGGCACTTTTATGGTGCATTTTTACAGAATAAACAAATTTAAAAATTCAAATCCCTGCTCAGCCATGAAATGCACTGGGTGACCCTGGGCAAATCACATTCTCTCTGTCTCAGAGGAAAGCAGTGACAACCCCCCTATGAGAAGGTTACCATAAGCCAAAATTTACTTGAAAGCATCTTAATTTTCTATTACTCTTATTTCTTCCTACTTCATAATAGCATTTTTTGTAACGTAAAAAGATTTCTTTTCCAGACCCGTCCTGCAAAAGGTTAGGACCAGTGCAGTCCACCATAATGACACCAATCAACGTTGATGGTGTATAGAACCTTGGCCTATGAGATGTGGATTCATCTCTGATCATCTGGTCAGATCATTTCTGGAAAATGTGACCGTCTAGCTGACAGACATCAGAGAGGAGTTGGATTTACCAGGCTGTAATGTAGTGTGAACTGTGAAGCTAGATACCAAAATCTATAAAGAAAATAAAAAAGCCCTGTCTTCAGCACATTCATAGCTTCTTGTAATTAGATGTATGTATGTATGTATGTATGTTTCTTTTTTAAAAAATTGTCAGCTTCAATTTCAGAGAACATATATTGATTATGTTACTTATCTGGGCTATTTTCTTTTAAAAACAGCATATAATACATTTTGGCAGTTGCTTGGAGTTTCATGTGCTCAAAGTGGGGAGGGGGAAGAATTCAGCATGTTGGCAAACATAGCACTTCCCCTGTTTATGATAGATAATGATACAAGGCTACCAATAAGTGATCCCAGGATCAAGTAATTTCATCTGTTTGTCCCAGTGTCAGCAGAATAACTTAACAACATAATAGCTGATGAAAAGATAAACATGTTCTGCATCCCAATTTATTGGCTTATTCCACTTTATTTGTTCCCCCTTGTCTGTTTTAATCTTTTTATAGTTCTTACCCTTATTTATTTCCTTTGGCTAATGATACCATCCTCTCTTTATCTTGACCTGTTTTCCATCTTCCATAAATCTATGATTCAATGAGTGTCCTTAAAATTACAGAGGATGAGCCAAATTCATAGTTTTCACAGTACACTGAAGCTGTGATATATAACATTTTTCAATTGTGGTGTATGCAGGAGTACTCTAGCAGGACACATTAAATCTTAACAGTTTGCTCAGAGAGCAGTCACTTTGGGGCTGAGGGTTTCAGAAAAGGAAATTAATGGGGAAATTACACTGCACACATGCTGCATTTGGTTCACAGTTGTGTTCCCCTGAACGATTCCTTATTTTGCTTCTTACTTCGGTTTCCATTTTACTAAATATTTTTGTTTTTCAAAAGTATGAAGCTGTTAAGTTCTCACCTTCTGCTCTGAAACTCTGGCGGTGAAAAGTTTGCATTCCTACAGTATTACTTCACCCATATCAGGTTTTCTGATAGCTCAACAAATTGCTGCCCAGGGTATCTTATAAAATGTAAGCCTATTGTACTTTCTGGTGGCCTTCCTACTGAGTAGCATTTATATCACAATAGTTTCCAGTTCTATTAAAACAACATGTGCTCTTCTGATTAAGAAAAAGTCATCAGGGAATATTCTAAATGATGACCTGTCAAGCTCAATGGGCAAGCAGTTTGCTCAGATGAGATTAGCAATAGCCACACAGTGCCTGCATTTTAGTGAAAGCAAGACCTTACTTCATAATAGACAACTGCAGAGTTAAATCAAACTTTCTTTCCCTTTTCCATCTTAGCCAACATATCCACAAATGAACATTCTTGTATATTAATCATGGAGTCAACACTGGAGTTTGCCATCATGGGCACAAACAGTGACAGACTTCCACTGGTATTTTTTCATATGTGTTGGTTTTCCTTTGACATGTCATACTTTTTGGATGACTGTTCTCACCATTTTTAGTATTGTACCCTCATCATAGTAACTATGACTATATCCACAGTGCAGAATTAATGCAATTTGACACTGCTTGAACACTGCCCTGGCTCAATGCTATGGAATTCTGGGATTTGTAGTTTTGTGAGACATTCAGCTTTCTCTGTCAGAGAGTTCTGGTGCCACAATAAACTACAAACTGCAGGATTCCATAGGATGGAGCCATGACATTTAAAGTGGTGTAAAACTGTATTATGTCTGCAGTGCAGATGCAGCCATAACCTGAGGCAAAACAGAGTTAAGAAGCAATTAGTTAGGATTAATCATTAATTTGTAATTCCTTTTTGTAGAAATTTAATAATAATAATAATTATTATTATTATTTATTTTTACCCCGCCTTTCCATAAATATGATCAAGGCGGCTTACAAAATTTAAAACGTTACAATACAGGATAAAAAATTCAATATAAAGGTTAAAACATTACTACAAGGAATAGAAACAGGAGATCAATAAAATACACATGTCAAGGGCAAAGAGAAAGAGAAATCAATTTACAATGGTTAGGGGTCGAAAGGGAGAATAAGGGGCAGGAAAATGAACAATTTAACTAAGGTGGGTAGGCCAACCGAAATAAATATGTTTTCATAATTTTGATTGTAATATAAGAAGGGACAGCACCCTTTTTGTTCAGTGAACTTGTAACTGATTTGGTATATTGTATAGATTTAAACTTGATTCTTTTGTCCACTAAAGTAAATACATTGTATGTATGGAACTTACATAAATGTTGGTTTATTACCTGCCCATTGAATCACTGAAGCTAGTGATTCATGTCATAGTTACAAGGACTCATCTCTTAAATGTGTGTTGTTATTTTTTGCCTCAACTCATAGAATCCTGTTGTTTTAAAAGTAACTAAATGTATCTATTTTTGTTATTCAATACTGAGAAAATAAAAATCCTGATAGCTGATTAGAGTGCTATCTGACTACTTGGAGCATAGTGATACTGGAATGGTAATTGTACTTTACTTTAAAATGTCAAGGTATTTTTACAGTCAGTCACTTTTGTGCCACACTTAAGAGATCACTTTGGTATTTTACGACCAAGGATGAAACTGAGACTCATTGCATAGTGCACTGTATGTCATTAGTACAGTCTATGTCATATGTCTGTTTACCCTAAGGATGTAATTTTCTCCTCAATTTCCTTTTGAAGGGATTTAGCCATTTTCTTCCTGTTGTGAAAAAGTCTTTGAAACCTATGCAGTTTTTAAGGTCTGTTTACAATTTGGGACAGTGAAGAAAATGTTGTTTTATATGCAAAACAACCATGTACCAATTTTGCATAGAATCACTGAGTTGGAAGATAGCACAAAAGCCGTTCAGTCCATCCTATTGCCATGTATGAATACACAATCAAAGCACCCACAACCTCCAAAGAAGGAGATTCCACCATACTTCAAGGCAGCATATTCCACTGTCAAACAGCTCTTAGTGTTAGGATGTTCTTCCTAATGTTGAGGTAGAATCTCATTTCCTATAGTCTGAATCCATTGCTCCATGTTCTAGTCTGTGGAAGCTGCAGAAAACAAGATTGCTACTTCTTCAATATGTTGTTTTTTGATCTGCTTTCAAATATTTAAATGTTGTTATCATGTGACCTCTTAACTTTCACTTCTTCATGCTAAACATACTTAGCTCCCTAAGGTGTTGTTTATAGCGTATGGCTTCCAGATCTTATTCCTTGTAGTCCTGAACAAGAAAGATTCTCATGAACCTTCGATTCTTCTTGTCAAGGTTTCTTCACCCTTTAGAAACAAAATTTTCAACTATTTTTGTCAACTGTTTCAAAATATTCTTTCCATCCCTAGTGCACACTCCATTTTCAACTTATCAATTACTTTTAAAAATACAACAGACCAAATGCTCTCCTTGAATAACTCATGTTTTGTTTACTCAGTAATGTGTACAAAACTAATTTTTCATGTATATCTTAGCACAATGACATGACTAAAGGAAGGTGTGATAAGCTGTGATCAAACTTTCCTGCAATATAAAATGAATTTGAAGGTTTTAAATTATTTAATTACTAATCATATGGAACAAGAAATAGAAGAAACTATTTTTGAAGTATCTTCCCTTTCTCCACATTCTTTGTACTGAATGAAGAAGTGACCAAATAAAAATTTCTTCCAGTATAAAAATATGCTATTTCTGATTACATAATGTATAATTGATTGTAGATACGGAGGTAGTAGCTAGTTTGCTATCTTAGGAAGATATTATATTTTGATAATATTTGCTTTTTGGGATTGTTAGTGGACTGAATTTTAGTGTAGCTTAGATTTCTTCATAAATGTCATATGCTTTCACATAACAGTGCTGATGACTATTCTGTAAAGCTTTTCTATGTGCTATCCAGTCTCCTAATACTCTTCTTACGTAGTGGATATTCATAGAAAATGAAAATGCTATTTAGGGTTTATTTGGGATACGAAAAGGTGGACCAGTGAATACAACATGGCAATATCCAGCTGATACTGGGCTAGATCTAGTCTTAATCATAGTTAAAGCAGACCTCCTGCAATCAGTGAAACTTAATTTAGCCATGACTAACTTAAATTCCACTCTATTCAGTGGGCCTACTTTAAGTATGGCTAAATCTAGATCCGGTTCAGTGTGTCTAACCTTTTTTCCCCTTTACTACAGCATTTCCTACAGAAGTAACTGGAGAATTTCCAATGATCATACAGGCATTAGAAAATATCCTGTGTCTAAAAAAGGATTCGTGTGTAGTTCTCATTTGGAATTTGCACATGACATTTAGTATATAGATAAAAAGACAGAAATTCTTCAGAATCATGTGAGAGTCAACTAAATTAATATCTAGGATGCCAAGCAGGTAGAAACTGTGTTTTAACATTAGTCTTTCATGACTGCCTTACTGTGTAACACCAAACAATTGGAAAAAAACCAAGGTTTTTCTCAAGTTTTACTTCCTTCTAATGAATAATATGGATTTTTTTCTATAGATAATGTTACTCTATTAATTTTTGTATTAATTTGTTTTTAAATAATATATTAGATTGAAATTTATTTGCTGGATAAAAATGTATCTTGGAATGACTTCCATTTGTTTATTAAGAGATTTTAAAGGATATCAATGAGTTTCATGTTCATTGCTCTGAGAACAAGCCCACAAGCAGAGAGGTAAAAAGAAAAAAATGTTTACACTTAATACCACCGTCCCAGCTGACAACCATTCATGCCATTATGAAACATTTTGCTTTAAAAATAATTATGTAGGCAGAGAAATCTGGGACTCAAGAAGCAACTACGTAGCAAGCTTGCATGAAAATATGAGAGATTCTTCTTTTTAAAACCTGCTTCATATATTCATGTTGTATCACAGATATATTCTGAACAATTTAAAGGAGTGAAAGCAATTATTATCCATTTTTTATAGGTGCTAGATAACTCTGCCTGATGAAAAGGAAATGATTTCTGTCATTCTTTACATGTTTGCATTGTTACACTGTTACAAAGAACTTTTAGAATTAATGGGCATATACATACAATTCTTAGACATATGAAGGACCAAAACAAGAAAGTGGCCAACCTGAAGCACAACCAACAAATGGAAAAAAAGAAAAATGCCCAGTTGTTAGAAGAGGTTCGTAGACGTGAAGATAATATGACAGACAACTCTCAGCATTTGCAGGTGAGTCATTATTGTTTACACTTTGGCTTGGGAAATAGTTTTTAATTTGTCTGAAAATCGGGCAGGAGCTGTGTTGGATGTCAAAACACAAATACATGTAACTTCAGACTTGATGATTAATAAAATACTCTGGCACAGAAACTCTTTTTTCTTGACTGACAAGTATCTTGACTTTAAGAGAGGTGGGTACTCATTAAGGTATGGACAAACTTTTCTCCTACTGAATTCTTTTGGGATATGCTGAGAAGGCCTGGGACTGAATTGCACTGCTAATTTTGGAAGGTACATGATTTAGTACTTAGAGCAAGTCAGTAATGTTAGAAGTTGTGATGCTCTATTTGCATGAAGATCAAAATAGCATTCATCTTTTAATAGCAACATGATTGTATATCACCATATATTGCAAAATACTATTCTTAAAATTCTTTTAGCAGCCAGCATATTCATGCTATGTGACACTTAATTCAAGTGTCATATTGCATAAAAGTCGGAGGTATTATTTCAGTCACAGTGCAAACTGAAATAATACTGAAAAACAGAAATGGTAAAAGTAAGACCCATGAAGTTTCATGGAGCCAGAGCAGAAGAAGAGAAGGAAATGCCTCCTTTTGGTAACACTGTGTACTGAAAGGCTAATGTGGTTCAATCCAGAAACAGATATATAGGCCTGTTACAGACTGCCAAAATAAAGCTGCTTCGGGTCTCTTTGGAGGTATGCTGTTTAAATGATGCATGGGTCCTAAGAGTCCGGAGGTCACGCCAAAGCCACACTCCATTCCTAAGCACTGGAGTGCAGCTTTGGTGCAGCTTCCGGATTCTTAGGATGCATGCATCATTTAAACAGTATACCTCCAAAGAGACCCGAAGCAGCTTTATTTTGGCAGTCTGTAACAGGCCATAGTGTGAGACTGTTGATCACATATGCAATACAGCTACATTGTGAATCTGTGTATTGTTCTGTTGTTGAATTGCAAGGCCTTATGCAGAGAGGATTTGTGTCTGTTTAGTTAGAGATCAATTGACTGTTGGGAAACACTCTGACCCTGGGTGGTTTTCATTTGCATTTGTTGGGTCCTGATTTTAGTGTTTTTCAGGACTGGTAGCCAAACTTTGCTAACTTTAAGGGTTTCTTCTTTTCTGTTGAAGTTGTCCAGGTGCTTGTGGATTTCAATGGCTTCTCTGTGCATTCTGGCCTGATAATTGTTGGCATGGTCTAGAATTTTAGTATTTTCAAACAGCATTTTATGCCCAGGATGGTTTATAATATGTTCTGCTACTGCTGATTTTTCTGGCTGACCCAGTCTGCAGTGTCTCCCATGTTCCTTGATTCATGTTTGAAAAACACTAAAATCAAGAGCCAGCAGACATTAGATCTCTAATTAAGCAGACATAAATCCTCTTTGCATATCCTCCCACCCTGAGGCCTTGTTGTGGTAGTTTTATTACAGTGTTATACCAATTCATGGCATTTTATACCAGTTCAAGCTGGTTAGTGTTCAAGGTGCCATAAGACTTTGTTGTTTTTACTGCGTGTTGTCATCTCCTCAGTATGCCTCAGCATAATGATTCGGGACATAATTTGGGTGGAGGATGGTTGGTGATCACTCATAAGCAGCTCTGTGATGGTCACAAATGCTTTTGCCAGTGGCTAGAATAAGTTGAGGGGCCAGAGTGGTATAGTGGTTTCAGCATTGTATTACAACTCTGGAGACCAGGGTTTGAATTCCTCCTTGGCCAAGGAAACCCACTTGTGTAACTTGGGCAAGTCACACTCTCTCAACCTCAGAGGAAAGGAAAAGTAACCCCCTCTGTGAAATCTTGCCAAGAAAACCCCATGATTGGTTCACCTTAGGACATCATAAATTAGAAACAACTTGAAGGCACTCTACAAGAAGAATAAGTTGAACTGGAGATTTCTGTCATTACTGTTGAGTCCCCTGCTCCTTATTGCCTGGAAGATTTCAACTTACTTTGAAAACTTCATTGAAATCTTCCTTCTATCACTTGCTAGTGGTGGGTAGAATTTGTGGGGGAGAGGAGAAGCCCTATAAGATCTTCATCCCTTCGGACTATTAAATTACTTTTCTTGTGCACATCACACTGAAAGCAGCAGAAAGCAAAGGTTGTTTATTTTCATTCTTTCATAAAATTAGTGAGCTATAGTGAACCAGTAGGAGGAATAACAAAGGGACTGTGCAGATTGGTCATTAAGGCCATCCTGGGGGGTGGGGGCGGGGCATGGTGTCCATACAATGCACACCCTGTTTCCCCCCTATGGCGGTGTGATGCCGTGTGCTGCTCCATATGGCACGCAGCGTCACACTGCTCCTTTGGTGCTGTGTTTACACAATGCAGCACCAAAGAAGTGCTTTAAGGCAGTGGCAACATGGCTATTGCGTCCTTTCCAGGGCGCAAAAAGGAGCAGCTGTTTTCAATTCTTTTTTGCACCCTAGAAAGGCCAGATCAGGGCCGCAGTGTGTGGTTGCCGTGGCCCTGATCCGGTGCAGCTGGAGGCAGCTGCAGGCCATCCCTTAGGTGTGGTCTGCACAGCCCCTAAGTGATCTTCTTGGTTCATTACTCAGTTGGAATAAAACTGATTTATGATGGATTGCGTTATAACTTCACAAATTCCTAACAATTATGATAAACTTGTGATGGATTTTGAGATTACTATTAGTCTTTGGTACAACTGCAAGCTATTTTTTGTGGCAGTATACTTGTTTCTTCAGATGTGTTTGGTAACAAACAGGGGATGCTAAAGGTGGGTCTGTGAAGTGACTAATAGGAAATGTACCATTCTGGGTCTTTGGATTTTTTTTCTTTTAGAAAATTTGGGGTAGAATTTTTTTAAAAAAAACCTTTAGTCTCCTGTTCCATTCTTCTACCTTTTGCTTTATCACACCTCTGTCTCCCTTTTCTCCCCTTTTGTTCTGTTGTCTGCTTCCCATGCCACATACAGTTGGACAGTATACTCTCTAGATGAAGTTTGCTTCTTCATAGAGCTGATAGTGTCCCTGTTCGCCCTCATTCTCTGATTCTGTTGCAACTGATACTTGACTGAGCTTAATTGTTATAGTGATAGAAGCGGCATAATCCCTGTAACTGTAACTGCCTGTGAACAGTCAATTGAAATTGAAATAATCCACTACCTTTGAACTATCTGAAAGTAGTGAGCTAGTAATAATATGTACATGCACACACATGTCTATGGAAGTTGTTTCAGAAAGAATCACTTCTGGTAAGTGTACTGCTGTATTTAGAGTATTGAACATTTTACTTTTGCATCTCAACAGTTGAACTTCAGATTTAGTATTACAGATCACACAACAATGTTCAACAGAAATGACTGAGTTTCACATTTAGAGTTTGTTACTTAAATCAGATTTGCTTTATTTATTTATTATTTGTAGCAAATTTTTCTTGAAAATGCAACCTCTTTCTTAATCCAATGGATAAGAATAGCCATTTTTGGCCAAGTTCCTGTAATTCCTTTCCTTCTCTCTCTCTCTCTCTCTCTCTCACTAGTCTATTAAATTAATAAAAGAAAGGCAAGAGCCAATGTTTTTTGTCAGTGTTCTGTTAAATATCCACTGAGTTCTCGCCAACTCAAAACTAACATTTTTTTTGTACATACATGTTATATAAAATATAGGTTCCTTGGGGATAATAAGGTTTCTGCTTTTCCAGGGAGTAAATAGAAGTGTGATCAATTTGACAAATTGAGATTCTCATACATATTAAACATTGCAGCCTTACAAATCCAAAGATAGGGTGCCTAGGGTTTGGTTGTATCCAGGCTCCCAGTTAAGTCCAGAAGCACACCTCATCTGTGAATTTGAGATTTCAAGGGGACTATAATCCCATCTAGCACTGGCAAACTCCCTATTCCCTGATCTGCCTTCTGATGGACCAGGAGTACCTCTGTTTTGCCTGGATTAAGTTTCAGTTTGTTCACTCTTATTCAGTCCATTGCTGACATCAGACAATGGTTTAGTAAGGTTTAGTTTATTTGGACAGTCAAAACTAGTGCACCAGCTGTGCCCATTCCTTGAGAAGTCAGATCTGGCTATGGTGACACATGCCTTGATTATATCCTGTTTAGATTACTGTAATATGCTCTACATGGGTTGCCTTTGGAAACTGTTTAGAAACTTCAGTGAGTCCAAAATGCTGTTGCCAGGCTGTTAACTGAGGCTGGCTACAGGGATCATGTTGAAACAGCTATATTGGCTACCAGTCCATTTACAGGCAGAATTCAAAGTGCTGGTTTTGACCTTTAAAGCCCTAACTTGCTTGGTTCAAGACTGTGAAACATTGTGGTCCAAAACATGCTGCAGAAATAATCCAGTTGGAGACCACTTCAACTGCCCTGACTCAGTGCAAGAGAATCTGGAAAACTGTAGTTTATTGTGGCAGCAGAGCTCTCTGACAGAGAAGGCTAAATGTCTCACAAAACTACATTCTAGAATTCCGTAGCATTGAGCCAGAGCAGTTAAAGTGTTCTCAAACTGGATTATTTCTATAGTGTGTTTTGGACCTTCATCTCCTTTTATAAACCAGTGTGTGTTTTATGGTCTGCAGGATAGGGCTTTCTCTCAGTTCCACTGCCTTGACCAGTGTGATTGGTTGGGGACCTTCTCTGTGGCTGCTCCCAGGCTGGCCTCCCCTTGCACTCTTTCCATCAGCAAGGAATGTTTTATTGAAGGAGGCATTTGGTGAGGATATATGGAGTTTTTAACAGGGAGGGGGTTTAGTTTTTTTTTATTTTATTATTTTAAATATCTATTAAATGCTGTTTTAACTTGTGTTTTTAACTACTGTTTTAAAATCAATGTTAGTTTAATTGTATTTTAACTTTTGTATTAACAGTTTTTAAAAAACTATTGTGTTTTTAAGGTACTCTACACTGTTTGGGTTGCTTGCTGGGAGAAAGACAGAATATAAATTAAATAAATAAAAATGGGAATCAAAAAATGTAAAAACCAGCGGAGAGCATGAAACAATCCTGCATATGGGGGAAATTAGCCATGTCTTTTTTCTGCTTCTTAATTTTAGATGGCTTTTGCCAGAATAGGAAGTGTAACTAATCACTGAAACCTCAAAAATGTCCATCATTCAGCAAAATGCACCATGTATTATTAATTTCACACACTTCAAGGTCATTTATTTCTCTCTCATTCTCTCTCTTTTTTATATCAGTGGAAGCTCTCCACTCCATGTGTTTAAGCATTTACTGTAACCTACATCTTTTCTTTATATGAAAAAAAGATTGCATCTGTGAATTAACCTTAATAGAGTCATCTTCCATTTTTTTTCCTGTACTAAAGTTTTGTGATGGGTTTTGTATATAGAAGAGCAAACTTAATTTTTTTCAGAATAATTACAAAATATACAGTCGGGACCCAAAAAGGCACATTTTAATACTGATAAATGTGATGGCTTGCATATAAGAGGATTTTTGCATTGGATATGAATTTGATTTTTAACTGTGGATGACCATTTAGGTAATTTTCTTTTTTTATTGGCCAGCAGAAGAATCCATTAGGCTGTGGATACATTCCATATGTATTGAAACATTGCCAATGCTTTATTATTATACTGAAGAGATGCATTTCAATAATTTCAGTGGAAGAACTTTTTGTGAATTGACCAAGAGCACATAGGTTGGTTGATACTTTTGTGGATCTGTGGCAGATTTGGGGATTTCATGTGTACTTTGAACAGTGCTGCCTTTAGAAGTTAATTTTTTGTTGTTGTTTAATTAAATGGTAGTCTGCTAAAATTTCACTTGACATTATGTTCAGATATCTTCTTCATGATAATACTTGAAAAACAGTAATGACTTATATTCATAAACAGTTTACAGTGCAGCCCTATACAAGTCTTCTCAGAAGTTGGTCTCACAAAATTAAAACAGCTATGTGTGTATTGGATGGGTCACAGTCTGTAATTCTATATGCATAACCCTAACATAAGCCATATTATACTCAGTGGGCCTTATTTATGAACAGATATGCAAGTGTTTACATTGTTTAAACTATGCCAGCTACAATATATATATATTTTTTCTTAATGGCATATGCATTCAAGTTGCCTATCTATTGAAATGTAACTCAGTGAGTTAATGAAGCCTAGTGAGTGAAACAGTGTTCTATCTTGTGTCTAAGATAGTAAGGGTCCAATCCATCTGAGAAGGGCACAGGACATCTTTTAAAATCGCTCCTGTTTAATGGTCAAGAAACCTTCAAAGCACTCCCCCCTCCCTCCCTCCC
>NC_056523.1:58726174-58747575 GCF_019175285.1 Sceloporus undulatus
CTATCTATCTATCTATCTATCTATCTATCTATCTATCTATCTATCTATCTATCTATTTGGTGGCACAGAGATCTGCAGTGTGGAGGAAAAGGAGAATAATATAATAATAATAATAATAATAATAATAATAACAACAATAATGTTTATTTATTTCCCACCTCTCCCTACGGATCGAGGCGGGTTACAAAATGAACAAATATCAATAAAATACATGATAAATACAAAATATAAATAATCCCCTCCCCCTCCCTCCCACCTTAAAACAGAATTAAACAAATCAAGATCAATATTATATAAAATAGCAAGACTATCAAAACTAGCAAACTAGAGGCAAGAGATCTTCTTTGGGGAGGACAGGGCTATCCATGTCAGTGTCAGTGAAGTGGGAGGTCAGTCTGGAAAGGCCTGCCAAAAGAGATCCATCTTGACAGAAGTACAGTTGGTCCTCAGTATCCGTGGAGGATCTGTTCCGGGCCCTGCCATGGATACCAAAATCTGTGTATGCTCAATTTCTGTTGTCCCCAATGGCAGTGCACACACATGGCCATGCCGCCATTAGGAACAACAGAATTTCAGTGGCGGTGCATGCACATGGCTGCACCGCTATTCGGGACAGACTCCATTGTCCCCAGTGGTGGCGCGGCCACATTAGGGACAGCAGGACTTAATGGTGCATGATGCCATATGCATCTCCTGCCACAAGACAATGGGGGCTGTCCCCAATGGCGGCGCGCCCACATGCACCTGCCACCATTGGGGACAATGCAGGCTTGCTTGAATCCGTGGATGGCAAGTCTGTGGATACTGTAGGCTGACTGTACAGCAGCACTGCAGTGTTGAATTTAATCCTAAAGCTATATAGACCAGCATATATCTCTATGGACTTACACTCTTTCACAAGAAGAGGTTCCTACATATACATTTGGCCCTCCATATCCACAGATTCTGCACACATTCTAACCATCCACAGCTTGAAAATAATAAAACAGCAACAACAACAACAAACACCCCAAAACAAAACTTTGATTTTTCCATTTTATATAAGGACACAATTTTACCACACATTTGTATTTGATGGGACTTGAGCATCCATGGATTTTGGTATCCATAGGGGGCCCTGCAGCCAAATCCCAGCAGATACCAGAAGCATGCTGTATATAACAGTTTTGAGGATTTTGGCACAGCAATGAATAAAAATGATAAATGAAAGAGTTACATAATTAACAAACAACAACAATAATTAAAAATAATAATAACCTCCTGTGTCAAAATCTGAAATCTCTTCACACATTAATGAACTAACCTCTACAGTGACCTTGTGGCTTAAAATCTCTTTTTTTAGAAAAGTAAAATTGTGTGTTTGAATTCGTTTCATATTTTCCCAGATAGCCAATGTGCTGCTATGACAAGTTAGATTTCAGAGATGTTGGGAAAATTCGTTGTGATCAAAGTTTAGTACTCATGGCTAGTAGCCAGCAGAACAGCCAGGAAGCATACTGCTAGGGAGCAGTGGGCAGGAAAAGAGCAGTGATGTGGAGTCTTGACCAGAACAAGGATCTATCACAATGTTGATGCCATCAAGGCCACTACTTAATTGGCAACATGGAGCTGCAAAAGTCCAGCCCCTTCTCCTAGAGTATTTTTTCAAAAATGCTAAAATTAAAAAAATCTGAAACTCAATAAAGAATATTTTAAAAAATGCTAACGTTTTGGCAATCCTCTACAAGAGGAAAGTTGCAGAGCTGGAGGGCAATTCCCAGGGAATTCTTTTTCAATGCACTCATTGGATTTTAATATCGGTAGCATGATAATGGAATGCTCTCTGTTATCAGGAAGATGATGCAGGTATAGGAGACATTTATAGTTCATAAAAATTAGGTAAACATTTTGGAATTTAGTGATGTCAAATCTTGTAACCACTACAGGAAACAATTCCCATTTGATTGAGCAGCACTGACTTTCTGATTTAGGCACAGGTCACTTATACCCGTATAGCTCTTCAGAAATGCTTTATAAAATATGTTTAACATGTAAATGAGTAGACAGTTCAAGAATTACAATTCTCAGAAAAAACAGCCAGAAATGTTTTGTGTGATACACCTTTCTTCCTCTCTCCTTCCCTCAGTGTTTATGTAATAACTCACACATGTGGGACTCTCATAATCTCTAGAGGGCAATCACATTCAACATGCATCAAAAGCAGTAGTTCAGTTAAACCAACTCTCCCTATCCAGCAATAATTACCACAGGTTTATACTGAGATATAGTTGCAAAAGGTTAGTCAGCAGGGCATCTGCAAATCAAGTTGTATGTCAACTCTACATCAATAACCTCATTATAATAAGATGTAAGCATTTCAGCACATCACAAGCTAATGTAAAAAGCTAAAAGAAGTTCATTTCTTTGGTACTAAGTTTGATTTGTAGCTTGTCTAATATCTTACCAAGTTATAAATTTAAACACCCAAGATTATAAGAATTATAATGAATTATAATCAATGTCAAAGGCAACAATTTAGACCGAAATTCAGTACTCTTAAGTAGCAGTAAATCACCTATGTCTTCCAAAGAAGTGGATTTCGGTCAGTTCAATATAAAAGTAGTTTTACAAGCTAATTGTGTAGGTTTTTTTTTTTAAAAAAACCACTTCTGTAGTATTTTATGTGGAGATTTTTCAAAGCTGTAAATACCACAGGCTTCAGTAAATAAATGAAAAGTACTCCACACACATCTTTTTTTTTTTGTTTCTACTGTTCACACAGTGCTGACTATTTACTACATTTGTTCAAAGCATGTTTCATTAAAAAAATAAAATAGTTTTTTTTAAATTGAAATCATAAAACTGATAAAACATTGTAATACAATACATTTTAAAATTGTGTTTTATTATAATACTGTTTAAATATTAGTGAAACAAACAATTAACCCCCCCCCCCCCCCAGAAAAGAACAGAAAGTATAATACACTATTCTTGGCTACAAACCTGGATTGTATAATCAGTTAAGTCAAAGTACCATCTAGATTTGGGAATCATTGCTCTCAAGTCCTCTCAAAAATTCCTCAGATATTTGTGAGTACTTGAAAAGAGTGACCACAAAAACCTAAATATTTTCAAAGAAAATAATAATAATAATAATAATAATAATAATAATAATAATAATTTTTATTTCTTACCCGCCTCTCCTTATGGTTCATGTTTAAAATTCATGATTAAAAAGTGCCTGGATAGGCCTGCTGGAAGAGATAGGTCTTCAAATGTGTTTTATATTGCGACAGCAGGTCGGAGATCTTGCGACTGGTCATTCCACAGCCTTGAGGCAGCCAATGGGAATGTCCTCTGGGTAACGGCTGCCAGTCGGGTTCTTGCAGGCTGTAGCAACTGTCCCCCAGAGGATCTCAATGTTTGGGTGGATTGTATAGCAGAAGGTGGTCGTGTACAGAACCTGGACCCAAACCATGTAGAGCTTTAAAGGTCACACTTTGTACTTTGTACAAACACTTTGTACTTTGTCTGGAAACTAATTGGCAGCCAATGGAGTGACTTGGGTGTGGGTGTAATATGTTCACTCCTAGATGTTCCTGTAACAAATCTGGCTGCCATATTTTGAACCAACTCAAGTTTCCGAACTTGGCACAAATGTAGCCCAATGTAAAGCGCATTGCAGAAGCCCAACCTTGAAGTTAGCAGCATGTGCACCACTATCTTCAGGTTCTCCAGATCTAGGAAGGGGGCACAGTTGGTGTATCAGCCAAAGCTGATAGTCGCATCTACCTGGGCTGACCTTTAGAGAAACAAATCCAGGAGCACTCCCAAGCAGCAAACACAGTCCTTCAGAGGGAGTGTAACCCCATCCAGAACTGGTTAACACACCTCCATTCCCAGATTAGGACCCTTGATGACAAGCACCTCTGTTTTGTCTGGATTCAGTTTCAGTTTGCTTTTCCTCATCCAGCCCATTACCTTCTCTAGGCATTCATTCAGAGGAGACACACTATCTTTAGCTGAGGCTGTTTTGGAAGGCATAGAGAAATATATTTGGGTGTCATCAGCATATTGATAACACCCCTCCCCATTCGTCTGGATGATCTCTCCCAGTGGTTTCATGTAAATGTTAAAAAGCATTGGGGATAGAATGACACCTTGTGGGATGCCATATAACAGCTCCTTTTTTGAGGAGCTACTATCCCCAAGCACCACCATATGGAACCTGCCTGAGAGGTATGACTGGAACCACTGCAGCACAGTGCCTCCAATTCTCAATCCCCCCCCCCCAACCAGGTGCTCCAGAAGGATACCATGGTTAATGATATCAAAAGCCACTGAGAGGTCTAAAAGCACCAACAGGGTACATACAATGTTGCCCACCCAATACCTAGTATTGTAGTATTGGTGTTGTAGGCATTTAAATCTTACTGTGAATTTTGCTCTCATTCCAATTCAGCTGAATGAAATAGCACTCCCAAAGGGATCTGGACCTACTTTGTTTCCATTCAGGTATTATTTGACTGTTCTCAAAAGTGAAAATGTGAATTACTTTTAGATCTTTGATGCATGCAAGCATTAAATATATGTAATATAAAATCAGCATATCAACATGAACCACACACACAATAAAGGGCAGATATTGTTATGCCTGTATGCTGTCATGTCATTGTCTCCTGGCAAACGTCTTCACACAAGATTATATTAATACTAGACATATTGTGGTAGCATTGCATTACTTAAGATGCTTTATGTAGCTCCCCTCATCATGAAACTTTTGTAGACTTTGGGAGGAAGAATACAGGGTGTGTGCTAAAAAGTAAATTTGCTCTTGCTTGCAGCAACTATGACACAGCAAGCCCCTCTCTTCTCTTCCAGGAGATGTAATTGAATATTAGCCGGCTTCCACCAGAGGGAACAACATTCCCCCTCCCAAACTAAGATAAATGGGATGTTTTTACCTAACTGATAAGATAAGAGTTCAAGGCAGTCAAGATAATACCCAGGCAGGAAGTGGTTTAGTGAGGGATAATTCAGCATAACAACTGTCAGAATTAACTGGCAAGCATTATTATTTATTATTATTAACATTTATTTGTATAGCACTGTAAAATTGTAGACGGCGCTTTACATACAGAAGTTAAAATAGAAGTAAAACCTACGAAATGGCATACCATCTACAAACCATACAAAATTATAAAATTAAATCATTGCATAGCAAAATACTGACAACTAGAAAGGGTACAGACACAAAGAAGATGTGAACAACTGGCGATTTGGGTGGTAATCTGGAACTATTATTATTAACATTTATTTATATAGTGCTGTAAAATTTTAAACAGCACTTTAAGTCACAATTAGAGATTGGTGAGAAATACACTGGGTTTGTATTTCAATTAGGAAAAACCCATTTACTTCCAAACAGAGCATAATATATTGTGTCTTGGAAATTTACATTGGTGACAAGTTTGAAGGGGAAAACACTGATGAAACTACACAGAAAACATGTATGCAATTTAAAAATTGTATGCAAATGCCCTTTACCAGTTAAACCAAAGTTTAAGCCTCGGAAAAATGTGACCATTAAATGCATAGCATAGTTAATGCAGAGTTTTAAAAATATCATGAAAATAGATCTAACCTTTCATACAGAAGTGAACAAGTCTTGTGATCCAATGTGGGACAAAGATGGAATGAGAATACATTTGAGAAAATGAAAAATTTACTGAAAATGAAACTTACAGGTTAACATATCTCTAGGCCACACTAAGCCACAGACTGTGTTTTGTGTAGGTTTGAGGGTTGTGTGTGCATCTGCTTGCTTGCATGTTTTCAGATCCAGCAGCCTGCTGGAATGTGTCCCGTGAGTAACATACTCATCGGATTGGGCCAAATTTAACTGACAAAGCTACTGTTGAAGTATTGCCTATGAAACTGGGTCATAACTCAGTAGTACAGCGATGGCTTTGCAAGGTTTCCAATGCAGTTCTTGGCTTCTCAAGGTATAGCAGAACTGGAAAACATTTCAGACTCGAACCTTGAAAAACTACTATTAATCAGAGCAATTGGGAACAATTTTTAGCCTTCCAGCTGTTTTGGAGTTTGAAATCAGAAGCCCCAGAAACAGTGGTGAATGGTAAAGAATGAAAGGTCTTGTAATAATAACATTAATAATAATAATAATAATAATAATAATTTATATTCCTCTTAATTACTTGGAATCCAAGCGGATTACAAAAATAAAACAAGATACAGTTATAGAAAAACCCTATCTCTCCTCCCAATACAAAAACATAGTAATACTAAAAGGAGATTAAACCAGAAGGACATTAAAACAATAGTGTAAAATAACAGTTAAACTAGGTAGGAAATTTGTAGGAAGTGTATATTAACAATAACAAGGTAGAATACAAATATTTCCGAGCCACAGAGTAAATGATACTAGACTGTATATGTACTAGATGGTCTGACTCAGAACAACATTTTTACAGAGTAGGATCATGCTTTTATATTAATTTGATGATCCTAACAAATATAACTGAAGTAATAGTCGACGCCTCTACCTTACTATTTTGTGCAATTTAAAATATAGGAAAAGTGCAGGTAGATACTTGTTTTAATACTTCTATTATAGGTTAGACTAATAAAATATATGTCTCACAGTTATGTAGATGGCAGGATATATATAAAAGGACTAATCTGATGCATAATGTTTTATAATATTCATTTTTATTATTCCAGACAATAAAGCATCTCACTAATGAGCAGATGTTGACAGATCCCTTCTGTATCGCTAGCTGAGCTCTCTTTATTTTGTCTCTGGAGAAAGATCCACAGTGACAACCTTGAACAGCAGATAAGTTGACTAGGCCATGTTTAGAATGGTTGAAACCAGGAAATCTGTGGTTGATGAAATAACCTACAACAATGAAAGAGATTTTGTTCTCCTTGGAAGGGCAAATAATTTTAGAATATAATGTATACAAAGAAGAATTCCTAATGTTTATTCAATCGTCAATTTTATTATTATTAACCTTTATTTATGAAGCACTGTATATTTACACAGCACTGTACATACAATCTTTTTAGTTAGACGGTTCCCTGCCCTCGGGCTTACAATCTAAAAAGACATGACACAGAAGGAGAAGGGAGTGGTGGAGGGAGAGGGTAAGAGGTCCAGCAGTTCCTCTCTGCCTCCAAGGCCTGGACCAAGGCAGATGGACTGGAGGGAGGGCTTGGCTTCATAATGGATGGTTAATCTTCTTCCAGGGAAAATACATACTCTCAAGTAGGATAATACAAATACAGTACATAGCAATACAGGAAATGGTTTGATAAACAGGCACCAAAAGAACATCAAATAGTAAGCGACAATTATGCAATGCCTGGGAAGGCTTCTCTGAACAGGATGGTTTTCAACTCCATTTTGAAGCTGGTTAAAGAAGTGATGGCTCTTGCTTGTGGGGGAAGAAGGTTCTAGGAGTGAGGGGCAGCAAGTGAAAAGAGGTGAATCCGGGATGGGGCAGAGGAAATCCTGGGCTGAGACAGCAGACCTTGACTACCAGAACGGAGGGCCCAAGTGGGAAGGTGAGGAGAAAGAAGGTCTGATAAGTAAGGAGGGGCCAGTCCATGGAGGGCTTTAAATGTCGACAGCAGGAGCTTACACTGAATGTGGAAAGGGAGGGGGAGCCAGTGAAGGGATGCCAACACAGGAGAGATGTGGTCAGAGCGGTGGGTGGAAGTGATAATGCGTGCAGCTGAATGCTGGACAGAGATTAAAGGACGGAGGTGAGAAAGAGGAAGCCCAGCCAGGAGGACGTTACAGTAATCAAGTCGTGAGATCACTAGGGCATGGACCAGGATCTTGGCAGTAGAGGCGGAGAGATATGGTCGGATTTTGGCAATATTGTATAAAGAGAATCTACAAGCCTTGGCTGTGGTCTGGATCTGAGGGATACACGACAGAGAAGAATCAAAGATAAAACCAAGACTGCAGGCTTGATGGACTGGTTGAACAGAAATGTTGCACACAGAGACAGAAAAGGAGTCTTGAAGGGCGGGGCTTAGGAGGAAAAACAAGAAGCTCTGTCTTGGACATGTTGAGCTTCAAACGCCGATGGCGCATCCACTGCGAGACAGCAGTGAGGCAAGACGAAACTTGCTGTTCAAGCCTTGGAGAAAGGTCAGGGGCGGAAAGATACAACTGGGTGTCATCGGCATACAGATGGTAGGAAAAACCAAATGAGCTAATGAGTTTTCCTAAGGACAGTGTGTAGAGAGAAAACAGAAGGGGACCCAGAACAGAGCCCTGGGGAACTCCAACAGATAAGGGAACAGGAGAAGAAGTCTGACCTCCTGCAACTACTGCAAAAGATCTGCCAGACAAGTAATATCTAAACTAGTCAAGAACAGAGTCTGAGAACCCAAGGTCAGAGAGTATGCCAATTAGGAGAAAGTGATCAACAGTGTCAAAGGCTGTAGACAAATTGAGAAGGATGAGAACAGAGTAAAGGCCATTAGCCTTGGCCTGTAAAAAGTTGCAGGTTTGGAAGAGTTCAGAAGTGTAGAGAGTTCATCTAAAGAGGCAGGAGGAAACACAGAAATTTTTTTAGGTGAGGGCGATAGAAGATTAAGAGCAGAAGAAGAGTTGGGGGGGGGACTATCTCAGAGCGAATAGTGGTCATCTTAGAGATGAAATAATTAGCAAAGTCATTAGGAGAGAATGATGAAGAGACAGGAGGAGAGGGAGGTTTAAGCAACGTGTTGAAGGTGGAGAACAAATGCTGCAGGTGCCTCTCATTGGCGGAGATCAATGATTTGTAATAAGTTTGTTTAGCCATAGAGAGGGCGCGTGTGAAGGAAGAAAGAACAAATTTGAAATGGATAAAATCAGCCCACTGTTTGGACTTTCTCCAAAGACGTTCGGCTGCTCTAGAGCCGGACCGGAGAAACTTAATGATGGGGGTAAGCCAGGGCTGAGGCCTAGTCTTAGAGGAAGAAGTGTGTACAGAGACAGGAGCATAAGATCAAGACAATTTCTGCTGAGAGCAGAAGGCATAATTCCTTTAATTTTGGTTTTTCTCTGATGCTTTTAAATACATTTTTGTTGTGATTTGCTGCAGTGTTTCAATTGATACTGTTTTTATATGATTGTTTTTATTTTAGGGGTTTTTGTAATTGTTATGCTATTTTATTGTGGATTTTAGGGTTGTTAGGCCACACTGACATTTTTATGCAAAGGCAAGATACAAATGTAAAAAATAAATAATTTTTAGGTGGTAGATATGAATATTCAAGCCATAATAAATCAGTCAGCCTTGAAGGGGCCCTAGGAGTGCTTGATGTTTTCAAACGAAACAAAACTTTGCAATGCAAGATGAGTGGATAAAACTAATAAAATTATTTCTAGATAATTCTATGCAGCATTTATGAATTGTATTAAAGCTTAAAGATGTAGTGCTCAGTTCAGTTTGTACTTGTCAATCACATCTAATTTGTCAGGAGTGTGTCCTATTTATTTCAGTAGGTCTACTCTGGGTAAGACTAATGTTGAGTTTAGGTTGTAGAAAAGTAGGAAGTAGTTTAGGTCCATCTAACTCAGTGCTGGCTATGCTGGCATTCTCCAAGTTTTTGGATGGGTCTTCCTCTGTTGTATGTAGAGGTGACAAGGACTGAATCTCAGACTCTACCATTCACCTCAGGGGCATAGTTACAATGGCCCTCAAAATAAGAATTCTGTGCCCCCCAACATTTCCTCCAGTTCCCAAATTTCTAGCATTTCAGAGGAAGTTAAAGTGAAAACCATTCACACTCAAAACTCTGTTTGCTGTGTTTGCATTTCCTTGGTATCTTTGTCTGCCCATTTTCTTT
This sequence comes from Sceloporus undulatus, assembly GCF_019175285.1. Classification (NCBI taxonomy): domain Eukaryota; kingdom Metazoa; phylum Chordata; class Lepidosauria; order Squamata; family Phrynosomatidae; genus Sceloporus; species Sceloporus undulatus. The sequence continues at coordinate 58,736,027 of NC_056523.1, forward strand.
GGATGCCTAAACTGTATTTCTAAATGGTCCAGTCAAATTTTAAGTTGCTACAATGCTAGAAATTTGAGGAGTGATGGAAAATTATATTTGGGGAGAAAGCCCTTATTTTGTTCCTCCCTAATAACTACACCCATGACTGACCTGCAGACCTTCCCATGTGCTATGTAGTGCTCCAGTGGACCAATTGGATATAAGAATGAGAACCTGGAGATGAGAATCTAAGTCTCTCCAATAGAAGGGATGGATATTCATATTTATCCTCCCCCCCCCCCCACTGAAACTTCCAGGATTCAAACTCAAGCTGCAGGCTACACAGAACAGTTCCCTGAACCCTAATTACTAAGCCTTCAACAGTGAGACAACAGTGAGAGACATTATGGGGCACTTGCCTCCCTCACCGTGCTGTCAGACCCAACAAACCAGTTACTGATACTAGAAGCACAGGGAATATGAAAGAATTCCTGTCTGGATGCGATGGCTTGCCCTGGACCAGTTTGTGCATCAATCCGTGTCAGGGTCTGATGCGGCCTAGATTCCAAGACGGGCTGCTAGGGTCACCCTAGTGGGTCAGAGGCAGATAGAGGGGCCTATCTGTTCATCCCTTTGGTCTGCTAATCTGTAGAAGTACCAGATCTATGAAAACCAACGCTACAATTTATTTTGCACAGTTTGTCTCAAATGTGTTGCAAGATCCCTTTGCATACATATATAAATATGGTGTCTTGTCCCATGTCAGTATCCTCTACACAGGAGAGAAACTCATAATCCCATACATGCTGGGGGATTCTGGGAGTCATACCCCCAAAAGTAAAACCTCTGCATTCTAGTTCATTGCATTGGTCATGCCTATTGTATATCAGGTTTTCTTCCTCAGCAGGAAGACTTTTGAAAATCCTGAGGCTCCTCACTTGGCTTTCCTCCAGCATAGGATTGCTCCCTTTAGATTCTTCAAAGCTTCCATTGTCAGATTCCAGATAGAGGTCCATGTTTGTCATGTCTGCAACCAGACGGTTAAAGTATGCAGTGTTGATGTTAGTGCACTAAATTACTGGTGTGCTGTCAAAGCCAATTAGAACTGCTGAAAATGAAGCACACAGCTTCCCTATGTCATTACACAGGATTGTTTTTGTTTTGGTAGCAGTTTTTCATCATGAAAGAAGCCTTATGAAAAACTAGAAAGCCAGAAAGCCACAGTTTCTAAAATGCTAACAGGTGAACAATATCTTCAAAACTGTGCTGAATTCTTAAACAACCATGAGGGTCTCATAAGTTCTTTAAGTGAAGTGCTTCTCTCTTAACCTGATTAAATTATTGGTTTATATATTTAGTCACTTTACAGGAATTTTTACTTGTGCTCAGGCTTGAGGATTAAAGTACACTGTGGTTTAGTCTAGAAATATGCTGTTTCCTTCCACATGTTATGCCACTTATTCCCTGGGAACATCTGTCTTGTAACCCAAATAAAAAGTTATAAAGAAAAGCATTGCTGTTTAGCAAGATATCAGTAGGTTTTTTTTTTACATAGATAAAAAATGCCTCTTCTGCAGTAGCCGAGTAGCATTAGCAGTACATTCCATATAGCTGTGGCCCTCCAGATGTTCTTGGATTGTAGCTCCCATAGTCCCTCACCATTGGCTATGTTGTGTAGGTCTGTTGGGGACTGTAGGCCAAACACAATTGGAAGGCTACAATTGCCCACCTTTCCCTTAATATTTTCATATAAAGAGAATGTACAAATTTGATTTTCTCAATTATTCTCCATCTTTTATCCTGTTAGCTGGGGTAGAAAGTACCCAATGGCAAAACAAAATTGAAAATATAAACAGGAACTTACCTTTTGACTTATTTGTTCTGTTTGTCTATCTGCTAAAAATAATAATTGTGCATGGCAAGTGGTTGAAATGAGGGGGCATTCTCTTCAGGTGAGAATGCCTACATTGTAGTTCTGGTTCTGTGTGGATCCTGCAGCAAAAAAATGACTTTAGAGGACTAAAATATCCTAGCATGGCTTGAAGCTTTAGTTGCTTTACAGATTTGTGATGAGAATACAAGAGAGAAAAGGAAGAATACCATGTGTGTTTTCCTGAATTCTTGGTATGTAGGGGTTAAAAGTGAGAGACAGAACAACTACTGATCTTGAAATTAAAGTTGGGGAATAAGGTTATGTATATCCCTTTGTTATGTTTTGCATGTTCCCTAGGATCACTATCTGTGCCAAACTGTAATCCACTAGAATTTCAAAAAAGTCAATCCCTGCAAGTTCCACCCTTTGAATGTGCTAAAAAATAGTGGCAAAGGCAACGTTTGGATCCATCCCTAACAAAAGCTAAGTACAAACTGGACAATCTGCTTCAACTTTGTTATGTGAAAATATTCATTAGGAAAAAATGGAAAGGCACCAAACATTTGGCTATTTCAGACATATATTGGCCTAATCCCAAAAGATTTTTCACTTCAAACACACTTAAAACCTTTGCCAGACAGTTACAGAATGCAGAGATAGTTTTACTGGTCCCAATCTTTAAGATCATTATTCAATCCTTTCTTCATTCTGTAGTGTAAGAATGGGACTCATGCAGCCCTCCAGATATTGTTGGATCCCAGTAGTGCTAGCCAGCATAGCTGATGGAGAAGAATGCTGGAAATTGCAGTCCAATATGTGGAGAGCCACATGATCCCCATTACTGATGCAGAAAAATAACCTGCAGTCTATAATAAATGGAAAGGCTCCTTGGAAGGATTATACTAGCAGAGAGATTTGAGTGTTAGAAAAGAATGAAGGTAATGATTCAATGGAGCATCTATTTTGCCACCTTGAGAAGTAGGATGAATGATTAGGTGGGGTCACCAGTCTCAAATAACATGGTACTTTTTAACCCTAACCTGTAGAATTCCTTAATTGGGAGAGGGAAATAAAGCCCTTATTTTGCATAAGTAAGAGCTTTATTTACCTCTCCCAGTTAAAGAATTCTACAGGTTAGGATTAAAAAGTACCATGTTATCTTAGACTAGTGACCCCATCTAATATTCAAGGGTATGGTTACTTTTCTGAATAACAACATAGTATTATATATGATGGTGGAAATAAATGTGATGTGATTACCCCCCCCCCCCCCCGGGTAGCAGTAGATTTGAAAGGAATTCTTGGGAGCAGTAGAGGTGAAAAGAGCTTTGCTTCCCTGGGCAGTTTGAGGAATCCTATAGGTCAAGTGAGAACTAACAAGTTCCTTCTGCCTTTGAACACATCTACTGTATTTTCTGACATATAAGATGACTGGGCGTATAAGACGAACCCCAACTTTTTCAGTTAAAATATAGAGTTTGGCATATACTCGCTGTATGAGACTACCCCTCTTCCAATGCACACCAAATAAAATTTTTTAAAACATCAGATTTGTTTTCAATATGGTAATTTTAATTCCAGTGCTTATGACATGCAGGTATTTAGCAGGAAAACTTGTTTTATACAAAGCCTGCTTGGATTGGTCAGCTCTCCCTGCCTGCCCAGCCCTGCCTGTCTCCAAGACTATCAGAGCGGTAGCGCAAACACAGCTCTTTTTTCCATACCCCGGGCTTCCCGGGCGCCTGCAGCTTGCTCCGCTCTTCACCTTCCCGGTGAGGCGCCCCCTCACCTTGACATCAGGACTGCGTTAAGTCACTTCTTTCCACGAATCCTAGTGAGTGGATTTTCTTCTACCGTACTTGTACAGAGGTCGCCGCATACAGTGGGGATGCAGCCATGGTCATTTTTGAGCTCCCCCACCATATGCGGCGACTGCAGATTCTCCAGTCCAGCTTGGAGGTTTCAGCACCTGCCCTATAAGACAACACCCGGCGTATAAGACGACCCCTGACTTTTGAGAAGATTTTCCTGTGTTAAAAAGTAGTCTTATACGCCAGAAAATACAGTATTTCTGAATCTTCCCTTTTAGAGTGGCCAAACAGATACTGTAACCAAACAGGCAAGGAGAGCCTGAAGGCATTAGACCTCTGCTGTTGCCCCCAGCAACTTGATGGTTGTATTGGAAAGCTGACTAGCAAAGGAATAATGAGACCACACACAAGATATAGGTTGAAATATGAGCTACTTTATTTAAACTATCTACATATTTAAGTTTAGACTTTGAGATGTGCAAAAAGCAACCTAGTACAGGAGCAACGGAAGCAGGTTGCCTTCCCCAGGCCTCCTCTCTATTTCCCCCTGGATGAAACACCTGAGTGCCAAGGAAGACCCAAATGATGGGTTGCTCCCTGGCTGGCCTGGTACTAGGTCAACTCGAGAATCCAACCCCCAAGTTGCATGACTTAAAGTGAGGGCTAAGCCCGCAGGCCAACCCCAAGGACAGCTTCCTTTCCCACCTCCCCAGTCTCATGAGCTGTAGGGATAGTTACAGAGACTCCTCCTTCACCAAATGAAGGAACAACTGATGCACTAGACATGTACTATTTTCCATTGTGCAAGCTGTCCAGAGCAATTGTGGGGGAGCTGAGGCATACATCATACAAACAGGATTCATTTGAGATTTCTGGATTTCTACAGGCTGCTGGGCACATGCAGTTTACTGCTACAGTTTTCTGTTTTTATTTTCTGTCCAAATTAACAATGTAGCATGAGATTGTGCACATTGCCAGTTTGAAGAAGGTTTGTTCGAGATGTGATTATCAACATTTAGCGTTCAAGATGTCCACGAGATTCTGACTGCATATGGTTGTGAGAGTCTCATCTTTGTGTCTGTGCTGTTTTTACACTGAAATAAGCAAAAGTGAAAGGTTAGGTCCCTCACTAACTGTAACTTGACTCCTCTGGGAAAAACGAGGGAATTTAAAGTGAAAAATGAATATGACTAGAAGTTTAGCAAACTGTGATAAATGAAGCTCCAGCCAGATATACCATGCAGCTTATGGGTCTTTTGGCAATGCTAGGTTGATTTATAGCAAGAGAATTCAAAGTTTTGCATAGTTTGACCCCAATTCTGGAAAAACAGTTTTGGTTTTGGCTAAGTTTCAGTTTGAACTTTGGCTTTGTTCAAGCTGAAAAGTCAGAGCAACATTTAAGGAAAGAAAAAAAGCCAAGTAAAAGATTTGGATGAAGAAGCAAGTAGTAACAGCCAAACTTAAAAAACAAACAAACCCTAACATGACTCTAATTATGGTAATCATTTCCCATTTTCTTTTTATCTGGAAGATACAGGTATGGATATACATACATATTCACAGTTACCTTCAGAAAATGGCAAGCTTCAAAATTCCAGTTACATAGTGATGGCTCAATGGACATTTAAACTGCATTGCTGGGTGAAATGTATTTACTGCAGAAAGTGAATTACAGAGGTTATGGCTACTATGTTGGTAACACTAGTAGTTGAAGTCTCACTGCAGGAAGAAATTGTTGCCACTCATCTTAACTCCAAATGGTACTGTGCATATGAGGTCTAAGGTCAGAAGAGTAAAAGAAGTTGAAGGCTGGAAGGTTCATTTTTACAGACCCATATTATTTTAAGCTTGGAGAGTTGTGCACTGAAGAAGTGATTTTTGTAGACTTTTTCCTTGGTGACCTGCTTGAGTTGACTACTGAAAAGACAGTTACTATTGATGCCATCTCAGTTCAGAAACAGATTGCATAAATATTAGGACATCAGTTGCTTGCCAGGAAATATAGTGATGTAGAATTTCATTTCCATTATTTAACAACGCAGTCCAATTTTCATATTACCATATATACTTGTGTTTAAATTGAATTTTTTTCTACAAAAAATTGACCCCAAAAACCTGGGTCAACATATACAGGGATCAATTTAGTCTGCTGCAGTGTCACTTCTAACCTTGAAAAAATGGCAACAGTGGCAGCTCTTTGGAGTTTCCCCATCATGGGAAAGAAAGCAGAGAAATCAATGCTTCTTTTACACACTCCCTAGACTCACCATAGTCCATCCCAGGAGAATCTAAAAGGAATACCTCCCACCCCACCCCCGTAGTGATGTGATTCTTTCGTGCTTCCCTGCTATGGCAGGGAGAGTAGAGGGAGTCAATGCTTCTTTTAGGGTCTCCCTGGGCAGACTAACCTCTTGCCATAGTCCATTCTGAGAGAGCCTAAAAGGAGAACTGACTCCTTCCACTTTCCCCACTACAGTGGCAGCTCTTATGTGCCATTTTCTGTTTTTGTTTTTGTTTGTTTTTGCAGAGAAAAGAGTTAATGTGGTGAAAGGGAATGGGTAGGGGGAAAGGGAAGGGACTAAAGCTTGGGTGAGTCAACTTGGCTGATTTTGATGGCATGGAGGATTGAGTGTTAGATTTCTGCCACATTAACTCTTTCCTTTGTAAAACAAAACAAAAACAGAGCAGATAAACAGACCCTTCATTTCCCCACTGCTTTCCCCAAGACATCCTCTCGTTCATGCTGGTGAAATCATTGTTGTTCCCTCACCTAAGCTAGTGCAGCTTCTGGCCTTTTTGAATGCCAGGGCAGAAAAATCTTGGTAGCTTAGGTGTGTGAGCGTGCCTGATTTCACCAGCATTAATACACCATAGCCGATGGTTTGAGGTGCTCCTGCCAACAAAAAAACTATTAAAGAAATATGACTCTGGGTGGGCTTTGCTTGCAGAGATTGTCCAGTGTGTAGAGGGGACTTACCAACAAAGCAGGAGATGATTCTGGGATTCCAAAGGATGGTAGCAGTTCTTTGGTGCTTCCCCTCAAAGGAGCATGGAGAGGAAAGGGGAGCAGTGGGGTTGCCATTGTTGTTTGCATTGGCACCCTTTACTTATCCCCAGATCATATCAGAATCTATAATTTTGGTCCCAAAAGTTTATACATGAGGTCAACTTATACACAAGTATATATGGTAATTTATTTTGAACTTGAATGTGTATTTATCACTTGATTTGGTTTATGGAATGCTGCTGATATGGGATGTCTATCTGGAGTAGCACTTGGAAATACATTTTTAAAATTAGTCATGTCTTTATTGTGGGAGTGGTTTCAGAAGATAGTTATGGGAGTATCACTGTGCTGCTGTGGTTATAGTGTTTCATTTTGTGTTCCATGCAAATTGACATATAGATGAAATTTTGGGGAGAGGTTGTCTAGAGGACTGAGCGTCGATGCTACCAGTGAGCTGATGATGCCTAAATGAGTCACCTTTCCATCTAAATCCAAGCAAGATCTTGTTCTGTCAGTGTTAGGTGTTTGTAATGGACTGATTGAGGAAGACCAAATTGGTTAAAAGAAAATCACAGATTAGGGAATTTGACCTGTTTTGCATAGGTTTACATTTCTTCAGGTTCTCAATCAGTTGCAAGCATGAGATGATACTACTTTCTATGGGTTATTTATTATTTTATCCTTTAAAAATCAACAAAAATGTTATGACTTCTGTTGTTATGTAGCCATAGTCATTGAAATATGTGTGTGCATGTGTGTGTGTATAATGATTGCATTTTAAGCCTCTTTTTGGCATTAAAACATATCCTGCTTATGCTCAGACTGTCAAGCTGGTTTTTATTTTAAGTAAAGTTTCAGAGTAGATCAGTCAACTATATTTGAGTTATGGGGTAGAGAAATTCAAACTGTAATCTTAGCCAGAGTAGGATTGGACCGCCAACTTTAAGTTTTAATGTTGTGGGTTTTTTTCTCCTACACAACCTTGATATATTTTATGTTACATAGGTATGGAAAGTTATATGGTTGATCATTAACATGAAATGTTCCTATATAACAGGAGTGGAGGATCTGCTAATTTCATGCTGGGGAATCAAGAGGGAAAGAAGAAGCTAGAAGGGTAAAAGTCATGGGAAAAAGCCAGAGTGTGAGTGAGGTAGAAGGGAAACCCTCTGCAAGTGATCAGACCTCTACCAAGAACAATTTGTCCTTCTACTGGCAGGTTGCTGACTGGCAAGAAAGAGCAAAAATGAGAGGGATTGGAAAGTGAGTGTCAGAAAATGAGTGTGAAAAAGAAGTGCCAGAAAGTAAGACATAGGAGAAAGGGTTAGCTGAAAGAGACATGGGTTGAAGGGGTTGGCAAAAAGCTCTTCACGTGAAGGTGGAAAAAGGATACTATATCCACTTCTCCCGCTCTATTGCTCTGTCCATGTGGGGGTGTAAGCAGACCAAATGTTTGAATTTTTTGCATTCTGTTTTTCTAGGATTAGAATCTGTTGGCTCTACCAGTCATCTAACTGTGCCGGCAGAAGTGGCCACAGTGACAGTAGCAAGAAGCAAAAAACCAAATGCACTGTAGTAGAAAGAAAGGGGAGAAAAAGTCTGTTAACTTTGTGCTGCCTCCTTCCTAAATGTGTGTTTTTCTGGAACCATGCCCCTTTGAGAAAGATGGCCTTGAGAAAAACCTGCCTTCCCCTGGAATGGGCAATTGTTCATTTCACGTCTCCAAGAGTGCCTTGGTTCTGAGGACCAGAAACTAGGCATTCCATAAACGTGGAGCCGAGAGCCTTCTCCTGCCACTGTTCCTCCCTCATTCTGCAATCACTGAGCAAGTACAACTGTATGTGTAACAGATTGCTTGTGTCTGGTGAACACAAATGGGATTTCAACAGGATTCCTAAATTGTGAGGAGACCCTCCATAGACCAAATAACAAAAATTGTGTTGCACCTCAAGAGATACATTTTATTTCGATAGTTTTTCATGGACTGCAGCCCACCACCAGATGCATGAAGTATTGCCTCTGTTTACTGTTATTTATATAGCTACTTGTATGGGAAGGAGGATGTGGGAAAATAGAAATACAAAAAGATTCAACACATATATAAATTATATAGATTCAATGGGTCTAGTCTGTGTGGGACCAACAGTTGGTTGTAGGCCGTTGATGATTATCTTAACAGTGGTTACTGGGTCACTGAAAATAATGAGACTTAATTCTGAGTAGACACTTTTAGGACTGCATTGCAAGAGAGTGCGATTTATTGAGGGTCACACAATTAATGAAAGACCAACTAATCTGAACTGATGTTTTGTATACAGGCTGGGTTTCCTTTATCTGGAATTCTGAAATCCAAATTATTCCAAAAAACAACACTTTTTCATGAGATAGTGACAACTTTGCTTTCTAATGATTCAATGTACACAAATGTTGTTTCATGCATAAAATTATTAAAAATATTATATAAAATTGCTTTCATGCTATGTGTAAAAGAAGTATATAAAGCATACATGAATTTTGTGTTTCGACTTGGATCCCATCTCCAAGATATCTCATTATATACATATATACAAGTATTACAAAATCAAAAACAAACAAACAAAAACCCAATTCCCAAACACCTCTCATTCCAAGCATTTTGGATAAGTGAGACGTAACCTGTATGGGCCAGTCCAGTTCTCTATTTTCTCTTGCTCACAATTGTGAATGAGTGGCATAGATCTGTTTTGTCCCTGTGTACCAGCACAAATGATATATGATACATGTTTTGAAATGATTTAGCAACATAATTTGTTGTGAACTGGTTGAGAAAACAATGGCTTGAAACCATTCATACAATGTGGACTTCCTGCCCTTTCCTTGTTATGGAAGCTTCCTGGATCCTCTCAAAAGCTATACTGAATACTGATTTGGGGGCTCCCAGAAGTGCTAGAAATATACTTAGGTACTATGGGTGAGGATAGGCAATAGAAATGGAGTGAGGGTTTGCAAGCATTGTTTTCACTGGATGATATTGGATCCACATTTATATTCTTTACTTCCTTATATTGTATATTTCTTTCTTATATTGTGTGTGTGTGTGTGTATTTCTTATATTAACTGCCTTCGGATTGACCCTGACTCATGGCGTTTCTGTGGACAAGGCATCTCCAAAAAACCCTGTCCTCCATTGTTATGCTCAGGTCCTGTATGTTCAGGCTCGTGACCTCCCTGACTGAGTCTATCCATTTGATGTATCTTTCTGTTAGCCTCTACATTTCCTAGCATAACTGTCTTCTTTAATGAGTCATGCCTTCTCATGACGTGGCCAAACTACAACTGCCTCAATTTGATCATCTTGGCTTCCAGGGAGATTTCAGACCAGATCTGTTCAAGGACTGTTTGTTTGTTTTTGGATGTCCACAGTATCCTCAGCACTCAGCACCATATCCCAAATGAGTTGATTTTCTTCTTATCGGCTTTATTCACTTTATTCACATTACTCTCACATTCGTAAATGGTGATGGGAAATACAGTGGCTTGGTGGATTCTAACTTTAGTGCTCAGTTGTATACCTTTACTCTTTAGGATCTTGTTTAGTTCTTTCATAGCCACCCTTCCCATTCCTAGTCTTCTTGATTGAAGACCCCATTCTGATAAGTGTTTAACTATTTCAATTCCCTCATTGTCTAGGTTGAATTTATGTAGATCCTCTGTAGTCATTATTATTGTTTTCTTTATGTGCAACATTATATAAACACAATTTTCTTTTACTGTAAGCATGAAAAGTGAACAGTATTTAAATTTTATGATCACCCCTAAATTCATTATCAACCCTAATAATGTAGTACATGTTGTAAGGAACGATCTGTGTTTTTGACTGAAAGGCTGCCATTTGATTTATTATTTTACTTCTGTTGTTACCATTAGTGTGCTGGCAACAAAAATCTCAAGCCAGTGCAACTGTGGTTCTTGTGCAGTCTGCAAGAATTAGGGTTGTGCAACTGATCCAAGCTCCAGTGCATCAAGGTTCTTGGATTTGAATTCTAAAGCTTGTTCTGACTCTGTTGGTCTGTATTCAGTTCCTAGAGGTGCAAATTGGATAGATTTTGGTCAACAATAAGGCGAAATTTATTTTTCCTCTATTCCTATAAATAACTGAGGCAGCGAAGAATGTCATGACAAGAGAATTGGCATGGAAAATTCTGGAATCACCAGCAAGCAGAATATACAGCTTGATAGCTGAAGCCTTTACTTCAAGAAAACTTACCACCAAAACTGAATTCTTCAACAAAATCTTTTCCTCATGCTCCTTTCCATCTGTCCGCTGACTATCAGTTTGGAAAATTATGGATCATTATCCACAGTTTCTCTGTCCTTTCTGTATTCCTATAACTTCTTGACATTCTGTTTTGAAAATCTTAAGTAGTGAATAGCAACAACGTATGCAAACCCCATTTTCCCTGCCGCCACTTCTTTGCTTGATTTGAGGCACTGAAATATTTTACAGCCAACAATGGAAGAATTTAGATTCAAGACAACTCTCAAGGGCACTTTATCTAGAAAACAAATGAATAAAGCATGTAATGGAGATTTACAGCTCAGAGGAAGTCTATAAAAATTGACTATAAGTGAATATAGGAAAACAGATGCAAGTCTGTATTCAAAAAGGAAATGGGTTTTCATTGAAAAGTAATTTCAGAAGTGCTGAGAACCAATGAATCCCATTGAAGCCAATGGGTGACAGAAGTGCTCAGCAATGTTGCACATCAGCCTGTTTCATTTTTGTGAAGTGCCAGGACTTAAATATATTTGACTTCAGTCCAAACAATATTGCCTTCTTTTTAGCTATAGCTGAAAGTTATTCTAGGATGCACTGTTCTGTGACACAAAAGGCTCTACTGAAGAGGCG